>NC_037678.1:9950460-9991347 GCF_003255815.1 Theropithecus gelada
GCTAGTTTTTTGTATTTTTTAGTAGAGACGGGGTTTCACCGTGTTAGCCAGGATGGTCTCGATCTCCTGACCTCGTGATCCTCCCGTCTCGGCCTCCCAAAGTGCTGGGATTACAGGCTTGAGCCACCGCGCCCGGCCGATGTTAAAGAATTTTTCTAAAGAAAAAAATAATTCCATTTCAAAAGTTAAACAATTGGAGCAGTTGAAGAATAGTTTGCCCTAGTGTGGAGTGTTTAGTAATGATTTAATGTGCCAGGCTATGTATGATTGCTCAGTGATAATAGAAATGGATGAATGCAGATTGTAATGCAGATTGTACCGATAGCTAGGTGGTTTTGCTGAGTTGTGTTGTGCTCAGCTGTTGGGAAGGCTTGCTTTAAGGATACCTTTCTGTCCATTTTATGGTGCTGATTGGTGGAGGAAATAAAATAATCCTTAAGAGAAGATTTCTGATTTCTGAGATGTAGCTGGTTGTGTACCTGTTGTTCTTAGCAAACATGACACCAGGTATGCAAACTAATTCTGACTGGGCTTTGAGGGTGAGGAGGTTATGGCTTCACCCAGCACAGTTACTTGTTTTTCATACAAATAACTTTGAGCAGAGAGTGGAATAAACTAATTTTCTATTCTGTATCTGTTTTCTGTTAGGCACTGTTAGGTGCTTTCATGTATACTATCTTACTTGATTTTATTTGTTGACAAAATAGTTAATTTTTGTATGTATGTGTTGCTCAGTGTCACCACCCCGAATCACTTACAAGACACTCCTGAGCTTGATAATGATTTTCGTACATGAGTCCCTAGAGCCTTTGTTAGGAAATCACTGCTGCTAGCCCCAGGAATTATATGCTGCCTTCAAAGAGGAGTTCCTTTGGCTTTGTTAGGAGCATGTAACCTAATAGCTTTTGCCATCAAACTCCATTATCTCATCAGAACTTCTTTCTGATGGTCTGATGTCTCCAAAGAGGAATCCTAAGCACTTTTTCCCACTGAAAAGAATTGTAATTGGTGATTAGGCCTCCAGATGAAGCGTATGCACATGCACACGGTGTATATATAACATGCACACACACACAAACATTACCTTACCTATTATTATATATTATATATTAAAACTTACCTATTATTAGTTCATTGGTCACGTGGAACAATTTCTATAATTTAGATCTTCCTTTAAACATTTGTCTAATGGAAAGCATATGGGGCCATGGAAGCTACTTAATAGCTATGTGACCTTGAGACAGTGTAAAATCCTGTATCTCTCCCCATCAGTAAAGTGGAAATATACTTAATCTTGTTGGGGTGTGGTCAAGATAAAGTGAAATATATGTAAAGCTCATGAGTATTTAACAGATGTAGGCATTGTATGCTGTTACTCCTTCCATTCTGTTTTTCAAATAACTGAGTAAAATCTCTGAGCATAACTAACTTTATTAAGTCTCTTTATTAAAATTATTTGGTCACATGCCCCAGAGATTGACAGTAAAATTTATTTTCCTTTCCTTATCAGTTACAAATGCTACTAGAAATTTATTCTTGTTCAGACTTTGGAATGAGAATTTTTTTTTTTTTTTTTCAGAGAGAATTAAATGAGTTTGCTTTAGGCAGCTTTCTGAGAGCTGGCAAATTTGGACAGGAATATTAGAATTGCTTTCATAGTGGAGTCCCCACCTGGAACATAGTTGGCAGTAGGGAGAAAGGTTATATAATCATATTCCTTATCTGATTTTCAGTAGAGTTTATTGTCTCCTGAAACACTCAAGGAAGTCCCTTACTTCTTTCCTATCAATCAAGAAGGTGATTATGGAATAGGAGGTGAGTAAATTAAAATTAATCTGACTTTAGCAATTTGAGAATAAAAAGAATGCTAACCACCAGGCATGCGTGCTTGTTTTAGCTTCCCAGGAACCTCCTCAGAGGGCATGAAAGGTTGATTGTAAGCATTAAAACAAACAATCCCAACCCAAACTGTAGATGAAGCCTGGATTAAGTAAGGCAATTTAAAAGATTTTAGGTTGGTAATGGAATACAGAGACGATTTTCATTGGCCAAAATCAGTTTTGATGTTTTGGTTTTACTCATTTAAAATTCTTCTTGGTAAAAAGTTATTCTTGATCATTCTTTCCAGAGTAACAAGAATGATGTTCTTTTTTTTTTTTTTTTTTTTTTTTTTTTTGAGACGGAGTCTTGCTCTGTTACCCAGGCTGGAGTGCAGTGGCTGGATCTCAGCTCACTGCAAGCTCCGCCTCCCAGGTTCACGCCATTCTCCGGCCTCAGCCTCCCGAGTAGCTGGGACTACAGGCGCCCGCCACCTCGCCCGGCTAGTTTTTTTGTATTTCTTAATAGAGACGGGGTTTCACCGTGTTAGCCAGGATGGTCTCGATCTCCTGACCTCGTGATCCGCCCGTCTCGGCCTCCCAAAGTGCTGGGATTACAGGCTTGAGCCACCGCGCCCGGCCAAGAATGATGTTCTTAAAAACATAAACGGAATCGCATCACTTCTCTGCTCAAAACTCTTACCTGCAGTGGTTTTTCCATTGTGCTTAGAATAATATTAAGATTTCATCCCATGACCTACAAGGTGCACACATACTGTATCTTTGCTGATCTCACCACCTCCTCTGGCATCCGTCTCCCTTCAGCCAGCTGCACTGTCATCCATTAGTCTTCAGTCCTTTCAACTTTCCTTATCACTGTATCTAAAAAGTTGGCACTTTCTGCCCACAAAAGTCCCTTCTTTGCTGATTTTATAACTTGGAGAAGTTTGAAATTGGTTTTCTGCTTGATGGCTTTCCTATTTATTTGTTTTTGTTTTCCTATGCTGTTAGATTATAAACCCCATCAGAGCAGAGACCATGTTTTATCCTTTTTGTCTAGTATGTTGGCACATGGTGGGTATCTAATCTTTGTTGAATAAGTGATGGTTTACTAATTTCTGCTTTACAGAAAAGTGGTTACTTAATAAAGGAATGCTTGCTGGTCTTACAGTCTGTAAGTGATAAAGGTTAACATGGGTCAAAAAATAAATGATTCGTGTTTTGGGGTTTAATTTTTCAGAATTTAACTTAGATGGTAACTCGTCTGGGAAGCTTTTCCTGATAGGTCATAGATTAGGTCTCTTCTTGTTTGGTTTATGGCACCATGTGCTTGCTTCATTCATTCAACAACAACAACAATAAACAGATTGCATTTATCTGTTTATCATTGTATCGTCAGCACTTAGCTTGGTGCCTAAGTCAGCACGTGGTGGTCGTGTTCAATAATATGTTCAGTGAGGAATAAGTGTTAGAATTTAGTAACCCCAGCACTTTGGGGGAGGCTGAGGCAGGCGGATCACGAGGTCAGGAGACTGAGACCACCCTGGCTAACATGGTGAAACCCCGTCTCTACTAAAAATACAAAAAAATTAGCCGGGCCTGGTGGGGGGCACCTGTAGTCCCAGCTACTTGGGAGGCTGAGGCAGGAGCATGGCGTGAACCTGGGAGGTAGAGCTTGCAGTGAGCCGAGATCGCGCCGCTGCACTCCAGTCTGGGCAACAGAGCTAGACTCAGTCTCAAAAAAAAAATAAAGGAAGGAAGGGAGGGAGGGAGGGAGGGAGGGAAGGAAAGGAATTTAGGTATCTCTCTCTTTTTTTTTTTTTTTTTTTTGAGATGCAGTCTTGCTCTGTAACCTGGCTGGAGTGCAGTGGTGCGATCTCGGCTCACTGCAACCTCCACATCCTGAGTTGAAGCGATTCTCCTGCCTCAGCCTCCTGAGTAGCTGGGATTATAGGTGTGTGCCACCATGCCAGGCTAATTTTTATATTTTTAGTAGAGACGAGGTTTCACCATGTTGGCCATGCTGTTCTCAAACTCCTGACCTTGCAATCTGCCTGCCTTGGTCTCCCAAAGTGCTGGGATTACAGGTGGGAGCCACCACACTTGGCCAGAATTTAGGTATCTCTTTAGGATCTAACAGCTTTTACTCAGGTAGATTATGGAGGTCACTGGTTCCAAGAATCACTTTGTTTATCTGTTTTCCAAGTTCACCAGGTCATGATATTAGTAAAATTTATTTTGAAATCTTTAATATGGAACATTTGAAATGCATACAAAAACAAAGAGAATAATGTGGTGAACCACCACCATGGGCCTATCACCCAGCTTCAACAGTATTCAGGGGCGGGGCACGATGGCTCACGCCTGTAATCCCAGCACTATGGGAGGCCAAGGTGGGAGGATCACTTGAGCCCAGGAGTTCAAGGAGAAGCCTGGGCAACCTAGTGAGACCTCATCTCTATAAATTTAAAAAAAAAAAGTAAAAAAAAAATTTGTTTTTCAACACATGACCAATCTTGTTTAACATTACTCCACACCTCCTCCTTCATATTTTAAAATAAAATTCAGACATTTTACCATTTCATCTGTAAATAATTCAGAAGAGTATAGTCGATTTAAAAACTAGTTAACTCTTGGAAAAACCTGATGCAAAAATTCCATTTGTTCTCTTGAATCTCAGTGTAAATGCCAGCTGGTGAATTTCCATGTGCTAAGCCACTCCCAAGGCCTGACTCACTATCCAAAGCATATACTCTATTGTAATTGCTGAAATAGCAGCAGTTGTTAGAATATGTTATGGTAGTTAAGTATGTTTCTATTGGATAGAGAGAGGTTACCAATAAGAAAAAACTCCTGTGTCAGGGATAAGTTTTTCCCTTTGGAGATCTGATACTTTTTGACGTTGTAAATTACAGGCCTTTAAGATTTGTCTGGAAAATGAAAATGAAATGTGGTTTGTGGATTAATAGAGTAAATTCCTGTAGTTCTTTGTGGGTGAATTCCTGAGAGTCATAATTAGCAGTAAAATGAAGAGCTGAAGTGTCAGAAGCCTCGGAGCTAGAAAGACTTCTCTAAGCCTTGGGAGGTAGACAGTTTAGAGCTTCGGCCAGAGGGAAAGTCACATGGCATTAGTAGTGATTATGGTTAGTTTTATTCTGGAAGTTAAAGTTGTAACCTAGACCTCTGTAAATAGCCTAGTGTGTACATACAATTTTCTGCAGGAAGGGAAGGCACTATTTTTTCAGCAAATATTTTAAAGGATTAAGTACTATCTGAGATTGGCACTGAGTGAATGGTTGGACTAGAACTGTGCTTTCTTGTGATGCCAGTTTTTTTGTGAAGAAGAAATGAAGGGGGACAGACATGATCATAATGATCTTTAACAATTTTTTTTTTTTTTTTGAGGCGGAGTCTCGCTCTGTCGCCCAGGATGGAGTGCAGTGGCGTGATCTCGGCTCACTGCAAGCTCCGCCTCCCGGGTTCACGCCATTCTCCTGCCTCAGCCTCCTGATTAGCTGGGACTACAGGCGCCCGCCACCTCGCCCAGCTAATTTTTTTCTATTTTTTAGTAGAGATGGGGTTTCACTGTGTTAGCCAGGATGGTCTCGGTCTCCTGACCTCGTGATCCACCCGCCTCGGCTTCCTAGAGTGCTGGGATTACAGGCGTGAGCCACCGCTCCCAGCCAACTATTTTTTTTTTTGAGACAGAGTCTTGCTCTGTTGCCTAAGCTGGAGTGCAGTGGCATGATCTTGGCTCACTGCAACCTCCATCTCCTGGATTCAAGTGATTCACCTGCCTCAGCCTCCCGAGCAGCTGGGATTACAGGCACATGCCACCATGCCTGGCTAATTTTTTTTTTTTTTTTTTTTGGTAGAGATGGCGTTTTACCATGTTGGCCAGGCTGGTCTTGAACTCTTGACCTCAGGTGATCCACCTGCCTTGGCCTCCCAAAGTGCTGGGACTACAGGAGTGCCTTTAACTATTTTTTAAACCAACCATATAGGAGAACAAGAACTTGATTCTAGGAGGCTACAAGTCCTAGCCCTGCTGCGACTGTAGCCTTACTTTCTCCTTATCCTGAACCACCACGATTCTTCTGCATGTAATATTGGCAGATGGTGGATGTGGTGATCCCAAGTTCATTCTTGGCAACTTATTTTGAAAAATCTGCTCTTTTATTCTTTCTGCTATACTCCCATGTCCCTTAGTTAACTCCTCTATTGAAGTACTTAGCACACATGACTTGAATAGGGATTTTGTCAAAATCATCTGTTTCCTTAGCATCTAGCACATGGTCACTTGGAAAATACTTGTTGACACATGATGATCACTT
The DNA here is from genome assembly GCF_003255815.1 of Theropithecus gelada. NCBI lineage: Eukaryota > Metazoa > Chordata > Mammalia > Primates > Cercopithecidae > Theropithecus > Theropithecus gelada. Next base: position 9,956,612 of record NC_037678.1, read on the forward strand.
TCCAACGCTGAGATGGTGTGATTTTGCGATTTCTCCAATGACCTTCAGTCCCTCTGTGTATTGTTCTTCTTTCTAGGTGCTTTGTTCTCAGGCTCTGGACCATTCTCTTGTTTTGGGACATTCCAGGGAACAGGAGAGAAAAATTTGCGTTTAAAACAAGAGGAGTATGTTACATTGATGTTCCTCATTGCTAGGATCACTGGAATGTTCCAGTTGCTATCAGGATGAATTCATTGTTGGTGACAGATGCCAGGAACTCATTATATTTTTGTTATTCTCCCTCATTTACTGAGATTTGGCCCCCTACCTCTGACTATGGTGGGAAGGGGATTTCAGTCTTGATCTTCAAGCTTTATATTTATTATTTTATTTATTTAATTTTAATTTTTAATTTTTTTCAAAGAGACAAGGTCTTGTTCTGGTACCCAGGTTGGATCACAGTGGCACATCCATAGCTCAGTGTAACCATGTCCAGCTGATCTTCAGGCTTTAAAGGTTATGGCCAGTCATTCAGAATTAATCAGTATCAAACAATGAGTATTTTTTTTTTTGTCATCTATGTGGTAATTGCTGAAATTAACTTATTATAAAACTAGGCTAGAGTCTAGGCTAAATTAAATTTATGTTTTGTCATCTTCTATAAGATAGTAAAATGAAAGTGTTAAAAAACATTACTTCGAAGTTGGGCATGGTGGCTCATGCCTGTAATCCCAGCACTTTAGGAGGTCAAGGCAGGAGGATCGCTTGAAGCCAGGAGTTTGACACGAGCCTGGGCAAAATAGACTCTGTCTCTACAAAAATAAAAATTAGCCGGGCATGGTGGCACATGCCTGTAGTCTGGCTCCTCTGAAGGCGGAGGCAGGGAGGAGCGCTTGAGCCAAGGAGTTTGAGGTTGCATTGAGCTGTAGATGTGCCACTGATCCAGTCTGCGCAATAGAGCAAGATCGTGTCTCAAAAAATCAAAAGTTCAAAAACTAAAAAATTGTAAAGTGGGTTTTGCTTTGCAGTTTAAAAAGGAAAGAGCCGTATCTACATCTCTGGAGCTACTATGTCTGAGTCTTAGTAATGGTCAAAGAGTAGATGCTTGTTATGGGATGCTGGCAGATGAAGGGAAAACTGGGAACTTTTATAGAGTTTGAAACTTCTTATTAAGTGGACAGTTTTAGATTTTGCTTTTTTTTTTTTTTTTTTTTTTTTTGAGACGGAGTGTTGCTTTGTCGCCCAGGCTGGAGTGCAATGGCACAATCTTGGCTCACTGCAACCTCCACCTCCTGGGTTCAAGCCATTCTCCTGCCTCAGTCATCTGAGTAGCTGGGACTACAGGTGTGCACCACTACGCCCAGCTAATTTTTGTATTTTCAGAAGAGACGGAGTTTCACTGTGTTGGCCAGGCTGGTCTTGAACTCCTGACTTTGTGATCCGCCTGCCTCGGCCTCCCAAAGTGCTGGGATTACAGGCGTGAGCCACCGAGCCAGGCCAAGACTGTAGTTTTTTATTTTGTAAAGTATTGCATATGTTATGGTACCTTAATGAGCACATGAGCATGTTCGGTTGAATTCTGCATCTGGGTTGACCAGCAGGCTACATAGGCCTTCTTTATTTTCTCTCTTCCTTTTTAATATATACAGGTATTGCGTCCATTTTCTTGTCACCTTAATCAAATGTAATCTCAGCCTATCAAAATGCTGAGGTTACAAGTGTGAGCCAGCATGCCCTGCCTTAACTGTTCTTTAAAATCTCTATGCACATCACACTGATAATCGGAAAGGAAAGATTTGTTGTGGATATGAAAGGCAGCAGAGTGTATTGCTTCTTGTAGGAGGTTATGGATATGCCTAGGAGCACAGTGGTTTCTCTGGACTCCTTTAAGACTCTTGGATCGCTTTAATCATTACCAGCACTTTGCAGGGACTACATGACATGGATTAGCACTTCTGCCTCCCTTACCTGTTTCAGGGGGCCCAGTTTATTTAATCTTCTCTTTGGGTGCAGAAGAAAGAGCGAACAGAGGAATCAGGCAGAGAGAGATTAAGATTTTTTTCATAGGTATTTAGTTTGAGGAGATATGTAACCATATCTGTTGAGGTGGACCGCTTAAAAACCACAATTCCAAAAAACCCCTACAGTTTATTCATTTAACTGAAAATTGTTATTTTATCTCTCCTTTTTTTTTGATAAGTCAAACCTCTAAATTGATTTTCTTTTGTCTTTCTTCCTTTTCCTTTTTCCATTCTTCATTCCATTTTTGTTCCTTTCCCTTTCTTTCTTTCTTTTTTTTTTTTTTTTTTTTGAGACGGAGTCTCGCTCTGTCACCCAGGCTGGAGTGCAGTGGTGTAATCATATCTCACTGCGGCCTCAACCTCCTGGGGTCAAGCGATCCTCCTACCTCAGCCTCCTGAGTAGTTGGGACTTTAGGCAAACACCACCATGCCTGGTTAATTTTTGTATTTTTGTAGAGTTGGGATTTTGCCATACTGCACAGTCTGGTCTCAAACTCCTGCGTTTGAACAGTCCGCTCACTTCTGCCTCCCAGAGTGTTGGGATTACAGGTGTGAGCCACTGTGCCTGGCAAGTTTCTTTTTATTCTTTGCATTCCCTTCCCCTAAATTAAAATGGATCAATGGCATTCTTTCCAAAGAAGTGCTTGTTTGAAAGAAGACCCAGAATTCTATGAAATTGCTTTTTTTTTTTTTTTGGGTGGGAAATTTGTTTTTTAGAAGATAAGGATAATGTCATCTTAGATTGTAAAAATTATTCTCATCCCCTTTGGAATGTAAGGAAAACTTTTTTTTTTTTTTTTTTTTGAGATGGAGTCTCGCTCTGTCACCCAGGCTGGAGTGCAGTGGCGCGATCTCGACTCACTGCAAGCTCCGCCTCCTGGTTTCACACCCTTCTCCTGCCTCAGCCTCTCGAGTAGCTGGGACTACAGGCGCTTACCACCACGCCCAGCTACTTTTTTGTGTTTTTAGTAGAGATGGAGTCTCACTGTGTTAGACAGGATGGTCTCGATCTCCTGACCTTGTGATCCGCCTGCCTCGGCCTCCCAAAGTGCTGGGATTACAAGCCTGAGCCACCGCACCTGGCCAGGAAAACTTTTAAAAGCTAAACTTCCACTGCAGAGTTTATGTGAGTATGTATTGAGCCAAAAGTATTGAAAATAAGTGCTATAGTTTTCTAATGCCCAAGGTTTTTTTTGTTTATTTGAGACGGAGTTTCGTTCTTGTTGCCCAGGCTGGAGTGCAATGGTCCGATCTCGGCTCACTGCAGCCTCTGCCTCCTGGGTTCAAGCGATTCTCCTGCCTCAGCCTCCTGAGTAGCTGGGATTACAGGCAGGCACCACCATGCCTGGCTAATTTTTCTGTTTTTAGTAGAGATGGGGTTTCTCCATGTTGACCAGGCTGGTCTCGAACTCCCGACCTCAGGTGATCAGCCCTCCCTGGCCCCCTAAAGTTCTGGGGTTACAGGTGGGAGCCACTGCACCCAGCTTTTGTTTTTGTTTTTGTTTTTTTCCCCCCTTTTGTTGCCTAGGCTGGAGTGCGACAGCGCTATCTTGACTGGGCACGATCTTGACTCACCGCAACCTCCAACCTCCGCCTCCCAGATTCAGGTGATTCTCCTGCCTCAGCCTCCCGAGTAGCTGGGATTATAGGCATGTGCCGCCACACCTGGCTAATTTTTTTTTTTTGAGACGGAGTCTGGCCCTGTCACCCAGGCTGGAGTGCAGTAGCCGGATCTCAGCTCACTGCAAGCTCCGCCTCCTGGGTTCACGCCATTCTCCTGCCTCAGCCTCCCAAGTAGCTGGGACTACAGGCGCCCGCCACCTTGCCCGGCTAGTTTTTTGTATTTTTTTAGGAGAGACGGGGTTTCACCGTGTTAGCCAGGATGGTCTCGATCTCCTGACCTCGTGATCCACCCGTCTCGGCCTCCCAAAGTGCTGGGATTACAGGCTTCAGCCACCGCGCCCGGCCTTTTTTAGTAGAGACAGAGTTTCTCCATGTTGGTTAGGCTGAACTCCCGACCTCGGGTGATTTGCCCTCCTCAGCTTCCCAGAGTACTGGGATTACAGGTGTGAGCTACTGTGCCTGGCTAATACTCAAGTTTTTAAGGAACAATATTTCCAATTTTGGGGGGGCACACACATCTAATTTTTAAAATCTTCCCAGTTAGGGAATGGATATTTAAACTTTTCTCTTGTAATTTCAAAAACTGTATGTTTAGTAGTATGTAGTAGAATAAATGCATTGGACTAGTGATCAGATTGTGGCCCATTTTTCTTTTATCAGATCACTGAACTCTTGTGCTGTAGTTCCCCAACTAAAAATGAAAAGATTGAATGTGTTAGTTTCTGAGGTTCTTGTTATAAAAGTGTAGTTATTCTAGGTTTTATTGGCATTTCTCTAATGCTGATAAAAGATTAAAAGAATTTTGCTTATAATACTGTTCATATAAAAATAGAATTCATTTCAATATAAAATGAGTGAGACTTGGATTCTAAAGGGGCTTAGTCAGTGGATGACTAAAGCAACCTTTATATAAGATGGTCTCACGTAGAAATCAATTTCAAGATACATTCTCTAGGAGGCTGGGGAGAGGTGGGGGAGGGAAACAACCACCAAAACATACATTGTCTGACAACTTTGAGCTAAAATCCAGTATCTTAATTTGAGATTAATGTAAGAAATCTGTCAGGTATTTTTAAAAAGTAGCTCATCACTATTTAGGAGTTGACTTTTTCTGTTATAGCTTTCATTGAAAGACTATTGTTTTAGTCATTCTCTCCTAAATTCCTTTTCCTGATAATAAAAGATTGAGCTCATACCTTTGCATAACGATCTGGAGAGTATTTTAAGCTTGGCATGTTCAAACCTGGCAGACTCAATTAATATGTGGACAAACTAGCCCATTAGAAAATTTTTAAAGTTCCAAGCCATAAATATGTTTTAAATGAACATGGGCATGTGTAAAATTAGTACTTAAGCCTTCAAATAGCGCAGACATTCAAAATGCCTGTTGCCTTGGGTGACTGATTTTCAGTGAGGCTCTCACTTACCCTACACTTTACTCTTTGTGTGAAACAGTGCCAGGAACAGAGTCGGGAGAGGGTTTGCTCCTTTAGTGCTCTACTACCCTCTGCTTTCAGCAGAGAGAAGGCTGCCGTTTTATTTCTTAAACTCCTACCATATGGAAAGCTTCTAAAAATAAACTTTGGATTTGTATTGGACTTCTAAATTTGTAACCTCCTTTATCCATGACTAAAGCCAATGTAAATACCTTTAGTTACTCTACATAGAAAGCTGTGGCATCGTTTTAGTAAGAAAGATCACCAACCATAATATTTAAATTATCAACCAAATTATTTTATCTTTAATGTATGTTCTAGTTGACATGAATGAGACCCTGCTTGTGTTGTCAAGCAAAAACTAGTTGGTGGTTTTTAGTGAATCCACTTTAATTTTTTGTGCATGAATTGTTGGTGTAATTATGTAGCAGACATATTCGTGAGAATGTAGAAGTACACCAGTTTTTGACACAACAGATTGTTTAAATGGATCGTTATTCACTTTGTAAATTCTGGTCAGTTGGGCCTTCAGTCAGCAAGTGTATAATGAGCACCTGTTACTTGCCAGGCACTGCTAGGTCTTGCGAGATACAAAGTTGTGTAAAGGATGATTCTTGTTCAGACAAGTAAGAGAGAAAGGAAAAAGAAAACCTGGGGACAACCAAATATTTTAACTGTGTTAACAGAGAAATAGATGCTATGCGAGCATGGAGGAGAGATGAGTAGAGTAATACTTGGGGGCATTGGGAACCGCTTTAGAAAAATGTTTCAGTTGGCTTTTTTTTTTTTTTTTTCTTTTTCTTTTTGAGACAGAGTCTCACTCTGTTACCTAGGCTGCTGGAGTGCAGTGGTGTGATCTCGGCTCATTGCAGCCTCCACCTCCCAGGTTCAAGTGATTCTCATGCCTCAGCCTCCCGAGTAGCTGGGACTACAGGTATGCACCACCACTCCCAGCTGTTAGTTTTTTTTTTTTTTTTTTTTTTTGAGATGCAGTCTCGCCGTCACTTAGGCCATAGTGCAGCAGTGCGATCTTGGCTTACTGCAGCTTCTGCCTCTCAGGTTCAAGGATTGTTGTGCGTCATTCTCTGAGTAGCTGGGACTACAGGTACACGCCACCATGTCTGGCTAGTTTTTGTATTTTTAGTACAGACAGGGTTTCACCATGTTGGCCAGGCTGGTCTTGAACTCCTGACCTCAAGTGATCCGCCCGCCTTGGCCTCCCAAAGTGCTAGGATTACAGGCGTGAGTCACTGCACCCAGCCTAATTTTTGCATTTTTAGTAGAGATGGGGTTTTGCCTTGTTAGCCAGGCTGGTCTTGAACTCCTAGCCTCAAGTGATCCTCCTGCCCTGCCCTTCCAAAGTGCTGGGATTATAGGCACTTTTCATAGGTGTTCAGTTTGAGGGTATATGTAACCATATCTGTTGAGGTGAACTGCTTAAAAACCACGGTTCGTTTATTTAATTGGGAATTGTTTTTTTCCCTCCTTTTGTGATAACAATCAAACCTCTAAATTGATTTTCTTTTGTCTTTCTTCTTCCAACTGAGCCACGACACTGAGCCTCAGTTGGATCTTAAGTAATAAAAATTATTTACAACAGAGGCTATATTTTTTTGAGTGCCAGGATTAATGTTACCCACCAGGGAAAGGAGAACATTCTAGGCAGTAGGAGAAACAGTAGAACTATCAAAGACAGTATGTTCTAGGAGGAAGTTTGGTGTGGGTAATGGGGAGGAGGAGGGACATTAGTGGCCAGAGAGCAAAGGCTAGTGAGACTGGGTGGGATCAGATTATGAAAGGCTTCAGGGCCAGGCATGGTGGCTCATGCCTGTAGTCCCAGCATTTTGGGAGGCCAAGGTTGGAGGATGGCTTGAGCCCAGGAGTTTGAGATGAACCTGGACAACATAGTGACACCCCATTTCTATAAAAAATACAAAAATTAGCTGGGCATGGTAGTGTGTGCTTGTGATTCCATGTACTTGAGAGGTTGAGATGGGAGAATTATGTGATCCCAGGAGTTTGAGGCTGCGGTGAGCTGTGATCTTGCCACCACACTCCAGCCTGGGCAACAGGAAAAAAAAAAAAAAAAAAGGACTCTAGATATACCACTGATTCTGTCTCTATTGTCATGTCTTTTTTCCTTGTCTGTAAAGACTTTCTCCACTCTTTGCCAATCTAACTTATTTTTAAAGGTCCGGTTTTATCGCATCTGTTATGTAAAGCCTTCGTCCCTTTTCTCCAGAGCTTACCAATTTTTTACTGTGAATGATTGCACAAAGAGGCTGTATTATACCTCATAATAAGGATTTCCATTTCTTGAACTGTTTTTTGTTTTGTCTCATCTGTCCAGCTAGTTTCTTAACTCCTTAAGAGAATGAATCCTCTTCAGCGCCTGGTATTAGTGCTCATCACATTGTGAGGACTCAAGAAGTAAATGATGAATATAGAGCACTTACATATACAAACCATTACAATAAGTAGAGATTGCCTATGTTTTTTTAAAAGGCATTTCTCGGCCGGGCGTGGTGGCTTACACCTGTAATCCCGGCACTTTGGGAGGCCGAGGCAGGTGGATCACGAGGTCAGGAGATCGAGACCATCCTGGCCAACGTGGTGAAACCCCGTCTCTACTAAAATACAAAAAAATACCCGGATGTGATGGTGCGCACCTCTAGTCCCAGCCTATTCAGGCTGGGCAGAGAAATCGCTTGAACCCAGGATGCGGAGGTTGCAGTGAGCTGAAATTGCGCCATTGCACTCCAGCCTGGTGACAGCGAGACTCTGTGTCCAAAAAAAAAAAAAAAAGGCATTTATTAACATCAATAAGAGCAATTTTCAGAGGTATAGGACAATTGTCATTTGGATATAAAATGAGTTAATAAAAACACTTATAGAGTTGTGAGATTTAGTTTTAATATTTAAGCACTTGCAACAGTAACTAGCATATAGGAAGTGCTCAATCAGTGTTACCTATTATTTAACTCCACTTATATGGGCCTTTTTACCAGTGACAGAACTCTTAACACTGTTGTGGGCATGGAGAGGATTGAAAGGAGATAAGAAACAGCTTCTTACCTTTGAAACCAAATGCCTTTTAGGAATGGGAAGAACTGTTTATATTGCATGAACTTTTATTTTTCTGTTTGTGTTGTAGTGATCGGAGGGTATGGTTGGCATGGAATTGAATTTCATCTGTCTGTGGGAATTGTAAGCAAGGTAGGTCCCAGATTTATTTACTCTTCCCTCCCTCCTTTCCTAATGTGGTCGTTAGTATCTTCAGTTATACTGACCTAGAATAGATCAGGTTTGATTGTTGTTTGGGGAAACATTATCTTTTTCAGTGTTACTCATCGTGCCGCTTGATGGTCTGTCCTGTGGTTTATCCAGTGTTGTGGACTACATCTAGTATCTCGTTAGAATGTAGAGAATGCTGAGAAACAGCATAACCAATGTAAAATTTTGGTGGTCCTAGAACAGAACCATGAATTTACACATGTACCCACCCACACATACTCCTACCTCTTTAATCCAGTCCCTGGGGGCAGAAGTTTTTGTGTTGGAGCCATTATGTAAACCAATTTAGGGTAGTGGGTAATGGTAGTCTAGCTTCTTCTGATCACTCTAAAAATCAGTAGCCTGTGTGAATGGTAGACTAAATGCAACAAAGGACCTGACTAGACAGTAGCCAGGCCATTACTGGCAACTGTAAATTTTCTTACTGACGACAGGATCTGTCCATCTGTAACCACTAGAGTTTGATTTGACACAGCATGCTTTGTTCCTATCTTAAGCTCCTGGGCCTGAACAAACGTACACCAGATACAGCTTTGGCTTATATATCTGTCTTATGTCAGGTGCCTGCAAAAAGAGCTATAGATGGCAGTTCACGCAGCTCTGCAAAACTATTTCTGTCAGAATATTTTGTGTCAAGGTAAAGGCTAGTGCTAGTTCATGTAGTTCTAGTTTTCTGTCACCAAAGGTATGTTGAGATTCCCCTTGCTCATTGGTACAGGAGACCTGGCTCAGTTGGAGAGTAAACTTGACAGTCAAAACAGGACTTCCCAACCAGGAATTCTATAAACTTGTGTGTGTGGTTCTATGGGTTGATGTCAGTCTGGACTCTTGCTGCATCTACACTTAGCACAGGTTCTTGAGACTGGCTTTCTCTCAGTCACAAAGAAGAGAAACCTTTAGTACCTTGCTGCAGGGAAAAACAGTGTAACCACTTCCTGTAGCAGAAAGAACGTGGCCTTGGAATTGACACTGCTGTCTAGGAAGGAGGAGGAGATGGTAGATTAAAGTTTAACTTCTGTAAATGAATCCTTCATTGTCATTTAGTGGTCTGAATTTTCTGGGTGTGGTCTGTGTGATCAGTCAGTAAATTATCTTTTTTCTATTGTTCTACTTTTATATTGGGATAATAAACTGTTTCATGGAAACACTGTGTGATAAAAATTAATGGAAAGTAAAGAAAGGTACCAACTTTTATTGAATTCCTGCTGGAGTTAGGCATTGTACTGTAAATTTTCATGTATGTTCTTTTATTGAAATATATCAAGTTCATTGATATTACAGTTTTTCAAGTCTAGGTGAATAATATTGTGACTCAGTGTCTTGAACTGTTTATAATAGCCATTTAGAGGATATAGAATTGTGTAGTGTTTCATGTTATTTCATTTGTTTTCTGGAGAAGGAAAGAAAATAATTATATGAGTTAGTTTTCTTTTTTGGGGGACTTGCTACTGATTAGCCAAAGGCAGGGTGGAGACTAGCAGGTCTGAAATTAAAGACACCTGTGCTGTTTTGGGAAGTTGAGACTCTTGACCTAGGATTTGCTGAAGTTGGTGCAGGAGAGGTCAGTGTAGGCTAATATTTTCAGAGCTCAAAGCAAATGTGGATTGGGGTTGTTTATAGGTGCAGTTTTGCTTGATCTCTGTATCTGCAAATGGAGTAAAAAAGTACAGTACTGCTGTTTTGGGAAACTTCTGCAAAAGTCCCTGAGCCAATGCAAATTAATCTTCTCCAAAAATACCAAGAAAATTCCCCATTTGGCTGTTTCACCTGGTTGAGGGAATTGACTGTTGTCATTATGCTTGTAAAGAAATTACCAGGCTGGGTGTGGTAGTTCATGCCTGTAATTCCAGCACTTTGGGAGGCTGAGGTGGATGAATTGCTTGAATCCAGGAGTTTGAAACCAGCCTGGGCAACATGGTGAAACCCTGTCTCTACAAAAAACACCAGAAAAATTAGCCGGGCATGGTGACATGTGCCTGTAGTCCCATTTGCTAGAGAGGCTGAGGTAGGAGGATTGCTTGAGCCTGGGAAGTAGAGGCTGTAGTGAGCTGTGATTGCATCACTGCACTCCAGCCTGGGTGACAGAGTGAGACCCTGTCTCAAAAAAAAAAAAAAAAAAAAAAATTTTCCACAGTTTGTTTGTTTGTTTGTTTTTTATTGAGAGACAGGGTCTTGATTTGTTACCCAAACTGAATTGCAGTGTGGAACAATTACAGTTCACTGTAGCCTTGAACTCCTGGGTTCAAGTGATCCTTCTGCCTCAGCCTCCAGAGTAGCTAGGACTGCAGGCATGTGCCACCATGCCTGGCTAATTAAAAAAAAAAAAAACAAAAATTTTTTTTGTAGAGACTGACGTCTCACTGTATTGTCCAGGTTGGTCTTGAACTCCTGGCCTCAGGTGATTCTCCTACCCCGGCCTCCCAAAGTGTTTGCATTTACAGGCGTGAGCCACCATGCCTGGTCCACACGTTCTTTTAAAACAATTATAAATTTGATTTTCTGTTTTTAAATTTTCTCTTGAAATTCTTCTCTCATGGGAGATACCATCTCTATGTTTTTCAGTCATGCAATAGCTGGGGGTCAGAATAAATTGTTCGGCTCTCTCCTAGGTGATATGTAATTAAACTGAAATCTTCCTTCTCCTTTGGACTTGTGCATAGATCTATGAAAGGTGAAAAAAATCTGGTTAAGAGCAGCAGAATTACCTGATACTATACTGTCCTTTAAAGGGCTGAGGTGGACACATTAACATTTCTTAATCTATGCATTTTTCCATGTTTATTTTTCTGTCTATTGAATGAATTACTGTACTTTTCCTCTTGGCCACTTCCTTTTTATGGTTTAGTGAGAGAAACTTAATGTAATTTTTCCTTCTTTGTTGAACAAATATTAGTTCTTTAAAAATAACTTTATTGAGGTATAATTTATATACTACAGAATTTGCCTGTTTGAAGTGTACAGTTTATTTTTAGTAATTTTGTGGAGATGTGCAACCATTGTCCCACTCCAGTATTACATTTCCAGTGCCCCAAAAAGATCCCATGTAAACACCACTTTTTAACTTCCTTTGAAGTCAGGCACACATTTTATTAAGTTCTGCATCAGATTTAATCTTCTTCCACTCATGAAGTTTTCCACCACTCTGCGTATTGCACCTCTTCTTTCCTCTTCTTCTTTATATATTTCTTATTACTGGTCAAACATACCACTCATTTGTTATTTTACTACATTTTCTCAACACTTTTTAAAAAGTGTAACCTTGAAAAGAAGGGATTTAGCTTTTATTCAAAGTTATTATTTTCTTTGAAAGTTGTTATCTTGTAATGCCTCAGGCCTCTCAGTAAGAGCTCATTATTCTGGGTTTTTGTTCATTTCATTTGCTATTTATTTATTTATTTTTTTTTGAGATAGAGTCTCGCTCTGTCACCAGGCTGGAGTGCAGTGGCGCGATCTCAGCTCACTGTAACCTCTGCCTCCCAGGTTCAAGCAATTCTCCTGCCTCAGCTTCCCAAGTAGCTGGGACTACAGGCATGTGCCACTACACCTGGCTAATTTTTTGTATTTTTTTAGTAGAGATGGGGTTTCACCATGTTGACTGGGATGGTCTCGATTTCTTGACCTCGTGATCCGTCCGCCTTGGCCTCCTAAAGTGGTGGGGTTACAGGCGTGAGCCACCGTGCCCAGCTGCTATTCATTTATTTTTAAAGGGAATAATTTATTGGTTATTTCTTGTGTGTGTATACAGATCAGGTATTAGCTAATTTGGAGAACTCTGCTTTGTGCATAAGTATTCAGATGCTCAGTAAAAGATGTGAATATTGTTGTACATTTGAGCTTTTCCTTTTTTTTTTTTTTTTAAGACGGAGTCTTGCTCTGTTACCCAGGCTGGAGTGCAATGGTGTGATCTTGGCTCACTGCAACCTCTGCCTCCTGGGTTCAAGCGATTCTCGTGCCTCAGCCTCCTGAGTAACTGGGATCACAGGTGTGTGCCACCATGCCCGGCTAATTTTTGTATTTTTAGTAGAGACTGATTTCACCATGTTGACCAGGCTGGTCTCAAACTCCTAAGCTCATGATCCACCCACCTCAACCTCCCAAAGTGCTGGGATTGCAGGCATGAGCCACCACGCCCGGCTACACTTGAGCTTTTTAAAGGCCTACCTGCCATATTGGTTTGTTTCATTAATGGTGATGTTAAATCTCATCATTTGGTTGAGTTCCTGTCTGCCAGATTTATCCATTGTAAACTGTCTTTTCCCGTTTGTGATACATAATCTGTAGAGCCATACTAATTGTTTACTTTTGATATCTCTTGTATAGAAGTACCATGTGGTTGTCACAGTAGCAATACGTCTTCTTAGAGTAACAAACTAACCTGGCTAACAGTGTTTAAAAATTGAGCATTATGGCCAGGCGCGGTGGCTCAAACCTGTAATCCCAGCACTTTGGGAGGCCGAGACGGGCGGATCTCGAGGTCAGGAGATCGAGATCATCCTGGCTAAAACGGTGAAACCCTGTCTCTACTAAAAAAAATACAAAAAACTAGCTGGGCAAGTTGGTGGGCGCCTGTAGTCCCAGCTACTCAGGAGGCTGAGGCAGGAGAATGGCGTGAACCCGGGAGGCGGAGCTTGCAGTGAGCTGAGATCCGGCCACTGTACTCCAGCCTGGGCGATAGAGCGAGACTCCGTCTCAAAAAAAAAAAAAAAAGAGCATTATGTGGAAGACAATATGTGAAAAATGCAAAAAAATGAAGTTCAGAATTCGTTTAATTTGAGCTTCTTTGTAATGTGAATTTTTTTTTTTTTTTTTTTGAGATGGAGTCTGCTCTGTCACCCAGGCTGGAGTGTAGTGGCACGATCTTGGCTCACTGCAACCTCTGACTCCTGGGTTCAAGCGATTCTCCTGCCCCAGCCTCCTGAGTAGCTGGGATTACAGGCGCGTGCCACCATGCCTGGCTAATTTTTATATTTAGAGATGTGGTTTCACCATGTTGGTCTGGCTGGTCTTGAACTCCTGACCTTGTGATTTGCCTGCCTTGGCCTCCCAAATTGCTGGGATTAAAGGCATGAGCCACCGTGCCCAGCCTTGTAATGTGAATTTTTAAGTGCAAAGTTTAAATACAGTTGCTTAAGAGCTTTGGGATGCAAATCTAGTTTTCCTTAGGTCATAAGGAATTTTTGCTGACAACCCTTTCACAGTTGTACTTTCGTAGACATTATTAACATTTTTCATAGTTTTCAGACAAGTTCTTTCCTGCTTTTAAAATTCCTTCCTCCAGTCTTTTCATGTATCCCTTGGAACAATACAGCTCTTACTGAGGGGTCTAGAGTTGTCTGGGTTTGAACCCTGGCTCAGCAGTTACTTAACCTCTCTGTACTTCAGTATTCTCCTTTGTAAAATAGAATAGTAATACCATATAAGTTTTTTTGAGGATTACATAGGCATTTGGTACTTTTTCTGGTCACAGATGTTCAGTAAGCCTGTATATTATTATTCTCAGTCTGATAAAACTTGTAATAGGCAGTGACTTTTTCCTTTATACGCTGTACATGTATACATAAACATATAAATGTACCTCATAGACATTGCTCAAGGAAATAATCATAGACATTCCTTCTGTAATTGTCTCTGTCCCAATCTTGGGGGGAAATTTAGATTCACTTTTTTAGGTTACTTGTAGGATCCATATGTTAACCATACACCCCCCATCCCACCATGTCTACATTTGCTGCATATTACTTTGAATATAACACTTAGGCACTGTCTAGTGCTATGAAAAAAAATGGTAAATAGAATTTCTACCTCAGACTATATGATCTTTTTTTTAATTTTTTCCAGAGACAAGGTCTTACTCTGTTGCCCCAGGCTGGAATACAGTGGCACCGTCATAGCTCACAGCAGCTTTGCACTCCTGGACTCCAGCAGTCATCCTGCCTCAGCCTCCTCAGTAGCTAGGATTGCAGGCATGTGCCACTATGCCTGGCTGATTTTTAAATTTTTTGTGGAGATGGAGTCTCGCTGTGTTGCCCAGGGTGGTCTTGAAGTCCTGGGCTCGAGCAGTCCTCTGGCTTTGGCTTCTCAAAGCATTGGGATTATAGGTGTGAGCCAATGCACCTGGCCCAGACTATAATCTTAATATGTAAGTTGGAAATGGTTAAATTCAAGGCACTGTTACTACCTTACATCTCTGACCTGAATTGGAGGCCACAGTTCATTAAGTGGCAATCTATTCATCTAAGGACAGCTACCAACTAAATTTTTCAGTGGTTCTCAGTGGGGAAGGTACCGTATATCCAAAGGGTATTTGGAAATGTATGGAGGCATTTTCGGTTGTTAAGTGACTGTGGGTGAGGGATGCACCACTGGCATTTGGTGGAGAAAACTCAGAATTGTTCACCCAAAATGCCAATAGCGTCACTGTTGTGAAATTAAGCTAAATACTTTGGTAAATCAGTAAATAATGTTTTATCTTAGTTATAAAAAAATGTTGAGCCTGGGCGTGGTGGCTCACGCCTGTAATTCCAGCACTTTGGAAGGCCAAAGTGGGTGGATCACAAGGTCAGGAGTTCAAGATCAGCCTGACCAACATGATGAAACCGCATCTGTACTAAAAATACAAAAATTATCTGGGTGTGGTGGTGCATGCCTGTAATCCCAGCTACTCAGGAGGCTGAGGCAGGAGAATCGCTTGAACCCAGGAGGCGGAGGTTGCAGTGAGCCGAGATCGCACCACTGCACTCCAGCCTGGGCGACAGAGTGAGACTCTGTCTCAAAAAAAAAATGTTGGAGTGTGGCCTTCTTACCTTTCCATGGCATGTGCTCATCCACTGTTGTCAGTGTACTCTGAAAAAGGGGAGTCATCTGGCAAAAATGTCACTTTGCTTCCTGTATTCAAGGCTCCCATTTCACCAGATACTGTGAACTTTGTTCACACCAATTTGCACAAAAACAACAGACAGCCCTATCTTGTTACTGAGTCTTGAGGTACTGGCAGAGTTGGGTCTCACATTCCCAGAGTTTGAGGTGGTAGGACTCACTGTTCTGGCCAGGGTGCTTTTGGAAATATCTGTCATGGAGGCCACATGTTTGCAGCAACCAAAACCTGGCACTGTTGGCACTGTAGAGTGAACACAGCCCAGAAAACGATATGCTATCTGTTCTCCCCTGGGTGCCTCTGCCTTACCAGTGCTGGTCATGTCTAAAGGTCATCATATTAAGGAAGTTCCTGAACTTTTTTTGGTGGTCAGAGATAAAGTTGAAGGCTACAAGACAATCAAGGAGGCTGTTTTGCTACGTAAGAAACTTAAAGCCTGGAGTGATACAAAAAAGGGCTATACCTCTCAGCAAATGAGAGCTGGCAAGGGCAAAATGAGAAACCATTGTATCCAGCACAAGGGACCCTGCATCGTCTATAATGAAGATGATCATATTGTCAAATCCTTGAGAAACATTCCTGGAATTACTCTGCTTAATGGTAAGCAAACTGAACATTTTGAAGCTTGCTCCTGATGGGCATGTGGGACGTTTCTGCATTTGGACTGAAGGTTCTTTCTAGAAGTTAGAGAATTGTGTGGCACTTGGTGTAAAGCTGCTTCCTCAACAGTAACTGCAGTCTTTCCATGCACAAGATGATCAATACAGACCTTAGCAGAATCTTGAAAAGCCCAGACATCCAAAGCCCTTCAAGCACGTTGCAGGAAGATTCATTGTAGAGTCCTGAGGAAGAACCTCCTGGAAAACCTGAGAATCATGTTGAAGCTAAACCCATATGCAAAGACCATGCACTGAAACACCATTCTTTGCCAGTCCAGCAATCATAAACTCCGGTTGGAGGAGGCAGCGGTGGCGGTGGTGGTGGCGGTGGCGGCGGCAGCAGCAGCAGCAGCAGCACTAGAGGCCAAATCAGGTGAGAAAGGGGATTGTAGTCAAGAAGCCTGTGGTAGGGAAGAAAGGAAAGAAGGTTGTTGGTGTTAAGCAGAAGAAACCTCTGGTGGGAAAAAGGGCAGCAGCTACCAACCAAGACATCAGCAGCTGAAAGAAAAACTTACCACAGAGGAAACGAAGCCTGCTGCATAAACTGTTGGTTTATTCCATAAAGGTCGAATAATTTTGGACGGCTTATTTTAAATAAAGACCTGATCAATGAAAAAAAAAAGTTATTGCTCATGGCAGGAAGCTTTTTGGATGAATCCTTCAGAGCTGTAGTATGTAATCTCTGAATTATTTAAGGGGAATTAGGCCATATTTTCTCAGTTGGGAGAGTAAGGTTTTGTCCTGAAGATTCTGAGGGTGTTTGCGATTATGAATGTGTTTTGGTAGGGTTTAACCTCTAAAATTAAGAGTAGTTGAATGGCTAGGGTGGTTTAGTGGTTAAAGAAAATTGGCATTATTCCTTTAGTAATCTTTGTATCCTCATGGTTGATGGAAATAATACAATTTGTGCCTGGCATTCCAGTGATGCCTGGATATTGTTTGTCCTGTTCTTTCTTTCCTTCTTCGTCTTTTTTTTTTTTTTTTTAAAGAGCAAATGATGTATTTGTTTGGCAGATCAATAAGATTTCATTAGGTATGTAATTTAACTTGTAGCTTGTTTCACTTGAGGCTAGTATAGGACTTTGACAAAGATTAAAAAAAATATATTTATTCTCAACTTCCACCTCCCATTTTATCAGTCTCTAGGGCAATGTTTCTCAAACATTTTTGGCTGTGGGTCATAGTTCAAGATGTATTTACATTGAGACCCATTACACGCATAAGTATATCGGTATCTAAAACAAAAGTTTCATGAAATAATACTTACCCTTATTAGGTGCAGTGTAATCTGGTTGTTTCTATTTTATTCCATTTTATTTAATTGCAAAATGTTGAGGTTGGCCTAGCACGTTGATTCTGTGACCAGTGTATTATGAATTGCAGTTAAAAATACTGTGTTAGGATATATGTTCATGAAATTTTAACTCAGGCTTTAAAATATATCCCAAGTCTTACTGTCTCTGTCTGCCCAACTATTGCCCTTGGCTAAGCCACCTTCATCTCTCTCTTAGACTTCTCCAGTAGCCTCCTAATTGCATTCTCTGCTGCCTCTCATCCTCTGCCATCACCTAGCTCTGTTCTTTTAGCTGTCTAATTGATGCTTTTAAAATGTTACTCTGGTCATGTCGTCCTTACTATTACTTTCTTTCCCCCACTTTCATTTATTGTGGTAAAATACACATGAAATTTACCATCTTAATAATTTTAAGTGTATAGTTCAGTGGTATTGTATACATTCATAATGTTGTGCAACTATCATCACCATCCATCTCCAGAACTCTTTTCAGCTTGTAAAACTGAAACTTTACACCCGTTAAACGAGTAAGCCCCTATTCCCTCCTCCTCCTTCCCCCTGGAAACTACCATTCTACTTTGTGTCTATGATTTTGACCACTCTAGGTACCTCATATAAGTGGAATCATACAGCATATATTACTTTCTGTTATAAATTTAGCCTATGGGATTTTTTAAAAAGTTTATATAATGTTTTGCATACAAGTTAAAAATTAAAGTAGTAATCATCGACCTCAGACATCTAGAACAAAGTTATACCATGGAGCCTTCCTGCTCAGCAGTATTGAGGCCTGGATTGCCTTGTTTCTTCTTCCCTTCAGATTGGCAGAAGTGATTACTTCTCTGGACTTGTTGTAATATTTTTGTTTTTTAGTAAGTGAATATAAGGAGAGACTTGACTTTTTTTTTTTGAGATGGAGTCTTGTTCTTTTGCCCAGGCTGGAGTGCAGTGGTGCGATCTTGGCTCACTGCAACCTCCACCTCCCGGGTTCAAGCAATCCTACCATCGCAGCCTCTCAAGTAGCTGGGACTACAGGCGTGCGCCACCACGCCCAGCTAATTTTTGTATTTTTAGTAGAGATGGGGTTTCACTGTGTTGGCTAGGCTGGTCTTAAACTCCTGACCTCAAGTGATCCACCCCCCTCAGCCTCCCAGAGTGCTGGGATTAAGGTTTGAGCCACTGTGCCCAGCCCAAGAGACCTGACTTTTTTTTTTTTTTTTGATACGGAGTCTCGCTCTTGTTGCCCAGGTTGGAGTGCAACGGTGCGATTTTGGCTCACCACAACCTCTGTCTCTCAGGTGCAAGTGATTCTCCTGCCTCAGCCTCCCAAGTAGCTGGGATTACAGGCGTGCGCCACCACACCTGGCTAATTTTGCGTTTTTAGTAGAGATGGGGTTTCTCCATGTTGGTCTGGCTGGTCTCAAACTCCCAACCTCTGGTGATCCTCCCGTCTCAGCCTCCCAAAGTGCTGGGATTAACAGGCGTGAGCCACCGCACCTGGCTGAGACTTAGCATTTTATTTTTTTTATTTTTATTTTTTTTGAGACGGAGTCTTGCTCTGTCGCCCAGGCTGGAATGCAGTGACGCCATCTCGGATCACTGCAAACTCTGCCTCCCGGGTTCACACCATTCTCCTGCCTCAGCCTCCCGAGTAGCTGGGACTACAGGCGCCCGCCACCACACCCGGCTAGTGTTTTGTATTCTTAGCATTTTAAAAGACAAGATAATGTGCTGAGCCAGACAGCTCAAGATGCTCCACATCTATTTTATTATTTGCTTTTGGAAAACGCACTATAGTAGTATGTATGGAAAGGCTGACTTGGAAGTCATGACGTCTGGGTTCTCCTGGCTTTGCTGCTTTCTTATTTGGAGACCTTGGGCAAATTGCTTACAACCCTTCTGAACTTTAGTTTCTTCAGCATCTGAAACCACTGGATACTTTAGATTTCTTCAAACCCTAAAATTCAGAAATTCTGTCATTCTCTTTGACAAGGTTTTGAGACCGTAAAAGAGTCTGTTTTTCTGTTCTGCCATTCTGATTTTTTTCCCATCTACTGTAATCTGAATGCTTAGAAGAAGGACAGCGAATTTTAATCTGTCACACTCAATTATTGTGATGAAATAATTCCAGAATTGTGTTTATAAAATAGTCTGGACATACAAAGTACTATGCAGATGACAAGTACTATATATACCACTATGGGGATAAAACTGGAGATGAGCACCTCATCCTGTGCACTTTCTGTGAACTGCTCTGTGGTTATGATCTTATGATCCACTTAGAGCAGTGGTTCCCAACATTTTTGGCACCAGGGACCAGTTTCGTGGAAGACAGTTTTTCCGTGGACCAGAGCAGCGGGGGCAAGGTTTTGGGATGAAGCTCTTGCACCTCAGATCGTCAGGCGTTAGATTCTCTTAAGGAAAGTGCAACCTAGATCCCTTGTATGTGCATTTCACAGTAGGGCTTGTGCTGCTATGAGAATCTAATGCTGCCTATGAGAATCTAATGCCGCCTATGAGAATCTAATGCCGCTGCTGATCTGAGAGGAGGCGGAGCTCAGGCGGTAATAGTTGCTCTCCTCACTCCTGCTGTGTGGCCTGGGAGTAAGGTTTGAGCCACTGTGCGCAGCCCAAGATACCTGACTTTTTGTTTTTTTTTGAGACGGAGTCTCACTCCTGCTGTGTGGCCTGGTTCCTAACAGGCCATGTACTGGGAGTTGGGAACCCCTGACGTAGAGAGTCTTTTGATTCTGCTTTTCTTGAATTGCAAGGCTGATTGGTTGCAGCATTCTCTTTGTATTATGTTTTGTGGCTTGAGTGTGCCTAATCCAGCCAGAGGTAAAGCTGGGGAATTGTCCTCTTCTTTGGTCTTGGGGCACTTCAGGAAAATTTAGCTTTAGAAAAGATAAGGTTACCAAAGTTCTGACTGCCTAGTTTGTGAGCTGGGCCCCTAGTGTCACATAGGGAGCTATGGTTTCATTATTACACATTTTGTTTTTCACTAAATATTGTAGGTTTTTTCTCTGAAATGCTAATGCGCTGTCATGTGACTGTATTTGCCTTCAAGTTATTGGGAGGATTGATAGACATCTGTTATAGGCAAAACAAAGCTCTGTTTTTTTAATCAGGGAAGAATATTAGTAATAGAGCTCTTTTGTAGCTCTCAGGCTTTTCAGGCTCTTTCATAGTCCCATTTGTTAAAGACTTTTTACTTTATTTTGCCTCATTTGGCAGAAGACATGGAGGTGCTCTAAATCTATTAGCTGCTTCACTCCAATGAGACTCTTACCATTGTAGTACCTAAGGGCACTGTTCAGCTCACCCCTGTGTACTCATGGTCAGATTGCCATCAGCCTTCCTTTTTTTCATACAGAAAGAACCGTAATGTGCATACTCTGTCTGTATAACATAATGAACTGACTTCTGGGCAACTTTAATTGTAACCTTAAAGGAGCTAATGATATTCATGTGTTAGGTAGGTTTACCTTGATTTTTGAACAAACAGTGCAGTTTCCCAGGGAATCTAAGTTAGATTGCTTTACATTGTAGAGAAGGGGGTGTGTGTGTGTGTGTGTGTGTGTGTGTGTGTGTGTATGTGTATAAAGTTAAAAGCTTTGTTTTGTGACTGTATTGAAGGAAGTAACCTAGGGAAGTTTTATTAAGACTGTGAATAAGAGCAAATTGATGAGTTTTTTTGGAAAGAGGATTAAAGCAACT
Organism: Theropithecus gelada; assembly: GCF_003255815.1. Classification (NCBI taxonomy): domain Eukaryota; kingdom Metazoa; phylum Chordata; class Mammalia; order Primates; family Cercopithecidae; genus Theropithecus; species Theropithecus gelada. Next base: position 9,977,509 of record NC_037678.1, read on the forward strand.
CATAGGAATTCAGCACCCTGATGTATGTCATAGTGCTAAAATTTGCTTAGTGTTAAAGTCAGATGGCATAATGTAGAGTTACCATGTGACCAGCAATTCCTCTCATCATTATATACTCAAGAGAATTGAAAAAATATACCAACACTTGTACATGAATATTCAAGAAACTTGTACATGAATATTCATAATAGCATTATTCGTAATGGGAAGAAATGGAAGAGTCCAAATGCCCATCAGCTGATGAGTGGATAAATAAAATGTGGTATAGCTATACAGTTGAGTATTATTTGGCAATGAAAAGGAATGGTGTACCAATACATGCTTCAACATGGATAAACCTTGAAAACATTGTGCTAAGTGAAAGAAGCCTGTCATAAAGGACCACATACTGTATGATCCCATTTATGTGAAATGTCCAGAATAGGCAAATCACTAGAGACAGAAAGTAGATTAGTAGCCGCTGAGGGCTGGAAGAGAGGGGAATGGAGAGTGACCACTTGAAACAGGAATGGGGTTTCTTTTTAAGGTAAAGAAGATGTGTTAGCTAGTAGTGATGGTTCCCCAGCTTTGCGAATTACACTGAAATCCACTGAGTTGTATACTTCGAAAGGCTGAATTTTATAGTATGTGAATTATATACCAGTAAAGCTATTATCTAACAAGTAGGACCAAATTATTTGTATGGGTAAGATACCTATCTTTTTTGCTGAGTAGAGCTATATGAAATTCTGATACATGGAATGCCTTGATTAAAGATACTCTGTATCATCATTTCTCTAAAGGCTTATGTCAACTTGGAAATCATAATTGCGAAGAAAACCTTTTTTCGTATTGAAGAATTAAATGTTAGATGTAAAATTCCATAGCGTCTGACTCTATGGATGCCCACAAGAAAGGAATAAGTTGTATATATATTATATATATATATTATAATCTAGAACTAGAAATATTACAGAAGGGAAAGCCCATATGTATATGCCTCATAAAACTATAAAGTTGGCTCTTTCTCAAACAATGGGATACTAGTTTACACACTTACATTTTGCAAATATTATAAAATCTAATACTACCAAGGCTATGGGAAAAGAGAAACCCTAATACACTGCTGATGGGTGTGTAAGTTAGAGCTCTGTAGAAAGTTTTTGGCAAGATTTTGTGAAGGTGATGAATATATCCTATGAACCAGCAGTTCAGAATATACATTTTATATATCTTTTGCATAAATGGTGAACCTTTCATTTATGCAAAAGGAAACATGTACATACGTTTTAATTTCATTTATATTTATGATAGGAAAAAATTTGGAAACTATAGAGAAATGGATAAGCAGGCAGTGGCATTTTAATGCAACCTATTACTCTAGTACAGTTAGAATGGACAAATTGCGTCTACATGTGTCAACATAGATACATCCTGGAAGCATTATGTTGAGAAAAAAGAAAGCAAGTGGCTTGGCATGGTGGCTCATGCCTGTAATCCCAGTGCTTTGGCTGAGGTGGGAAGATTGCTTGAGGCCAGGAGTTCAAGACCAACCTGAGTAATGTCGTGAGAGCCTGTTTCTCTTATTTAAAAAAAAAAAAGAATAAAAATAAAAAGCAAGTTACAAAAAGTTAAGTGTGATACCTCTTATGATCATTTAAGACAAAATAAAAACATGCCTATAGTCCCAGCTACTTGGGAGGCTGAGATGAAAGGATGAGACGGGACAATTGCTTGAGCCCAGGAGTTCCAGTCTAGCCTGGACAGCTTGGTGAGACCCCATCTTTTAAACAAACACATCAGTCAATCCAATACTGTGTTGTCTATGGAAAACATATGTATGCTGCAAAATTATTTTAAGATGTGTATTAAAATAAGCTATATTACCTTCAGCAAGATATTTATTTCTGTAGGAGAAGACAGCACAGTGGAATGAAGAGGGAAACTTTCAACTTACTTACAGTATTCTTTCTTAAAATCTGATGCAAATAATGGCAGTATGTCATAAGTTATATTTGGGTTTATAATTTCATTTTTTTGTATTTTAAATAAACTCTTTCATAATTAAAAATTAGGAAAAGTCACCAGACATAGTGACTGACACCTGTAATCCCAACACTTTGAGAGGCCAAGGCGGAAGGATCGATTGAGGCTAGGAGTTTGAGACCAGCTTGGGCAACATAGCAAGACCTCATCTCTACAAAAATTATAAAAACTACCTAGGTGTGGTAGTGCATGCCTGTAGTCCCAGCTACTCGGGAGGCTAAGGTGGGAGGAATGCTTGAGCCCAGGAGTTTGGAGCTGTAGTGAGCCATGATGATGCCAATGCTTTCCAGTTTGGGTGACAGAATGACACCCTGTCTCAAAAAAAAAAAAAAAAAAGTGAAAAAAATCACATAGGATGAGTTAAAAAAAATCACTGGGCTTACACTTTTTTTTTTTTTTTTACATGTTTCTATATTTGCTGTCCTAAAAATGATTCATCCTAATACTTATTAATGTTGGTTTTTGAAGAAGTACAATGAATGTGGTTCATATCTTGGGTTTTTATTATAAAATCGCCCCTTGTCCATATTTTGATTATTTTTTCCTTGATTGAAAAGTGCTTAATTGGCCGGGCGCGGTGGCTCAAGCCTGTAATCCCAGCACTTTGGGAGGCCGAGACGGGCGGATCACGAGGTCAGGAGATCGAGACCATCCTGGTTAACACAGTGAAACCCCGTCTCTACTAAAAATACAAAAAAAACTTAGCCGGGCGAGGTGGCGGGCGCCTATAGTCCCAGCTACTCGGGAGGCTGAGGCAGGAGAATGGCGGGAACCCGGGAGGCGGAGCTTGCAGTGAGCTGAGATCCGGCCACTGCACTCCAGCCTGGGTGACAGAGCGAGACTCCGTCTCAAAAAAAAAAAAAAAAAAAAGAAAAGTGCTTAATTAACACAATAATGTTAGACAATAACACATGATTGAATTCTTACTGAAGGTGCATGGGTTTTTATGTTTTATAGTTAGGACTTTGGTTTCCCTCTATAATAGCATTTGTGTCTTTTTTTTGTTTGTTTGTTTGTTTTTGTGTTTTTTTTGAGACGGAGTTTTGTTCGCTCTTGTTGCCCAGGCTGGAGTGCAGTGGTGCCATCTTGGCTTACTGCAACCTCTGCCTCCTGGGTTCAAGAGATTCTTCTGTCTCAGCCTCCCAAGTAGCTGGGATTACAGGCGCCTACTACCACGCCTGGCTAATTTTTGTATTTTTAGTAGAGACAGGGTTTCACTATGTTGGCCAGACTGGTCTCGAACTCCTGATCTCAGGTGATCCACGTGCCTCGGCCTCCTAAAGTGTTGGGATTACAGGCGTGAGCCACTGCACCTGGCCAGCATTTGTGTCTTTATTGGTTTGTGTGAGAATACTGCCTGATAAGGATTATACTGCCGTCTTTCAGATGTTCTTTACACATACTTTAATTCTGAGGAAGGCTGTAAACTAGTATGATACTGGCAGTCGCTTACCACATTGTTGGATGCCTTAAAAGTTTATTGTTATGAATAATAATATTTTTAATAAATGTTTACTGTGTATAATAAGAAAGTGTAAATTACTAGATGGAAGTATGCTTTTGACAAGCTTCTTGGAGACAGGGTTTTTAGAACTGAAGAATGGAGTGAGGGATAGATTATGACAATTATTTTAGTTGTTCATCTTAAATCTTAAGGGAATTAGCACAAGATATGCCTGCCTTCACAAGACGTGGAAATTCCTTAGCATTCATCTTTAAATTAGCAGACTTGGCTATGGATATTTTCCCTGTTAACATTAGTTTCCTTTCTGCCATTCTTCTTTTTAGAGTTGGAGTCTCACTCTGTTACCCATGCCAGAATGCAGTGGCATGATCACAGCTCACTGCAGTCTTGACCTTCTGGGCTCAACCTATCGTTCCACTCCAGCCTCCCAAGTAGCTGGGATTATGGGCATGCACCCCCACGCTTGGCTACTTTTTATTTATTTTATTTTTTATTATTTTAGTTTTTTGAGACAGGGTCTCTCTCTGTCATCCAGACTGAAGTTCTGTGGCACAGTCTTGGCTCACTGCAGCCTTGACCTCCTGGGCTCAAGTGATCTTCCCATCTCAGCCTCTAATGGCTGGGACCACAGCTGTGTGCCACCACACCCAACTAATTTTTGCATTTTTTTTTTTTTTTTGTAGAGCTGGTGTTTCACCACGTTGCTAATGTTGTCTCGAACTCCTGGGTGCAAGCAATCCGTTTGCCTCAGCCTCCCAAAGTGTTAGGATTACAGGTGTGACTCACAGTGCCTGGCCCAAACTGGCTAGTTTTCTAAAAAAAAAATTTGAGAGAATGGAGTGGGGTCTCACTACATTGCCCACACAGGTCTCGAACTCCTGGCCTCAAGTGATTCTCCTGCCTTGGCCTCCTGAGTCAATGGGATTATAGGTATGAGCCACCGTGCCTGGCCCTTCTGTCATTCTTAGAGGAAAGGATGTTACATACCATCTCTTCTGTTAAGTATAATGTTCCCTTCCTGATTTCATTTTCTTTTTTCCTCCAAGAAGTTACTTAGTTTTTTTACATTTTAGATTGAGTTTTCAAGTTAGACTTTCTTCCAGAGCAGTGTTTTTTTTTTTTTTTTTTTTTTTTTGAGACGGAGTCTCGCTCTGTCGCCCAGGCTGGAGTGCAGTGGCCGGATCTCAGCTCACTGCAAGCTCCGCCTGCCGGGTTCACGCCATTCTCCTGCCTCAGCCTCCAGAGTAGCTGGGACTACAGGCGCCCGCCACCTCGCCCGGCTAGTTTTTTGTATTTTTTAGTAGAGACGGGGTTTCACCGGGTTAGCCAGGATGGTCTCGATCTCCTGACCTTGTGATCCGCCCGTCTCGGCCTCCCAAAGTGCTGGGATTACAGGCTTGAGCCACCGCGCCCAGCCTGGAGCAGTGTTTTTTTGAACTGCAGTATGTGGCTGGGAGTAAGTAGTGTTACTGAAAAGATCATGAATTCTGGCTGGGCCTGGAGGCTCAATGCCAGCACTCTGGGAGGCCGAGGTGGGTGGATCACTCGAGGTCAGGAGTTTGAGACCAGCCTGGCCAATGTGGCGAAACTCCATCTCCACTAAAAATACAAAAATTAGCCAGGCATGGTGGTGTGCGCCTGTAATCCCAGCTATTTGGGAGGCTGAGGCAGGAGAATTGCTTGAACCCGGGAGGTGGAAGTTGCAGTGAGCCAACATCACACCACTGCCCTCCAATCTGGGTGATGGAACAAGACTATCTCGGGGGAAAAAAAAGATCATGAACTCTAAGGAATTTTACCAGGCAGTGGTTTAAAATGATAAGATGTAGGCCGGGCGTGGTGGCTCACGCCTGTAATTCCAGCACTTTGGGAGGCTGAGGCGGGCGAATCACGTGAGGTCAGGAGTTTGAGACCAGGCTGACCAATGTGGAGAAACCCCATCTCTACAAAAAATACAAAATTAGCCATACATGGTGGTGCATGCCTGTAATCCCAGCTACTCGGGAGGCTGAGGCAGGAGAATTGATTGAACCTGGGAGGCAGAGATTGCAGTGAGCCGAGATCGCGCCATTGCACTCCAGCCTGGGCAATGAGAGCAAAACTCTATCTTAAAAAAAAAAAAGATCAGATGTAGGGATGTTTTTCTCTGTGTCTGCCCTTTCCTTTTGTACCTACCTTTTGAAGGCATGTCAGAGATGGGTAGTCCCCAGAGACGTTTAGAAGTGGTCACATAAACATACCATGTTTGTAGCCAAAATGGTGGTTTATTTTGTATTTATCTTGTTACATTTGATCATTATCAAGTAAAATGGTTACTGTCCCTTATGTACATAACATCCTTTAAAGGTGTGCTTTCTCTCATTCCAAAATGGAGCCCTTCAAGTTGGAAATACACTCATATCAGGAATATTTGGGCTTCTGAGCTGTAGTTTTCTGTTCAATCTCATTATAGTCTTTTTTTTTTTTTTTTTTTAAAGAAATGGTCTCACTCTGTTACCCAGGCAGGAGTGCAGGAGTGCAGTGTCACTATCATGGCTCACTGCAGCCTTGACCTCCCAGGCTCAAGTGATCTTTCCACCTCAGCAACCCAAGTAACTGGGACCACAGGTGCTCACCACAATGCCTGACTAATTTTTAAATTTTTTGTGCAGGTGAGATCTCCCCATATTGCCCAGGCTGGTTTCAAACTCCTGGGCTCAAGCTATCCTCCCATCTCAGCCTCCCAAAGTACAGAGTGCTGGGATTACAGGCATGAGCCACCGCACCTTGCCTCCAGTTAATTTTTAAAATTTTGTAGAGCTGGGTGTCTCACTGTGTTGTTCAGGCTGGTTATGAAGTCCTGGACTCAGGTCATCATTCTGCCTTGGCCTTTCAAAGTGTTGGGATTACAGGCATGAGCCACCACGCCTGGCCTCATTATGATCTTAGTGGTGATAGAAAACAAACTACTTTAGTTATACATTATATTGTAGGTTTTTCCTAGTAGCTATTTTGTATTTTTAAAGATACACTTAACATATTGAAGGTAGAGATCTGTTGGTGTAGAAAGTTTGTGTATTTTCCTTAGTCCATTTTTGGGACAATTTGAAGTTTAAGCCGAAGTCTGAACTTGGAAACATAATTTTGCTTCCTAAAGGGGTAATCTAAGAAATTCCAGACTTATACCATGAGTTAGAATCCCTTGCATTATCCCTTTAAAAGGTGGGAAAAGTAAATTTATGGTATAAATTGAACAATTTAGGGAGATGCTAGGATTATCAGCATTCACCTAAAAGTTACTGAGTTATTATCAGCATTCACCTAAACGTTACTGAGATGAGTAACTTAAAATAATTACATCTATATACTGAGATGAATAACTTAAAAATAATTGCATCTATAGCCTGGGCGTGGTGGCTCATGCCTGTAATCCCAGCACTTTGGGAGGCCAAGGCAGGTGGATCACCTGAGGTCAGGAGTTTGAGACCAGCCTGGCCAACATGGCAAAACCCCATCTCTACTAAAATTTGAAAAATTAGCTGAGTGTGGTGGCACGCACCTGTAATCCCAGCTACTTGGGAGGCTGAGGCAGGAGAATCGCTTGAACCCAGGGGGTAGGGGTTGTAGTGAGCCGAGATCGTTCACTTACTCCAGCCTGGGAGACAGAACAAGACTCCATCTCAAAAAAAAAAAATTATATCTGTACATGTTGCCAAGATGCTATGTAAGAATGCTACAAAAATATCAGTTGAGTATATTTAAATTAGAAAAAAATGCTTAGTGTTTGTTGAGCTCGTACTGTCTTAGCATTGTTAGTGCTTCTTAGGTAGTATGTCACTCAGTCCTCACAGTTAACTCGTGAGAGTTGTTATACTCATTGGGATAAATATTAGGTTGGTGCAAAAGTAATGGCAGTTTTGCTATTGAAAGTAAAAAACCACAGTTACTTTTGCATCAACCTAATAACCTATGGTCATACACCCTGGTAGTAAGTGATGATGTTGGCTTGTAAAATCAGATGCTTTGACTAAAATAATGTTGCTGTTCATCACCATATTGGCTGAAGAAAAGTCACCATGGATTGTTTATATCACCTGAATTTCAAATAGTTGAGCTATAGAGATATGCAGGTTGTGAAAGCTTTTTGATTCAAAGATGAGGAACATTGTGTCATTTAACATACCATTTCACTATGTACTACTACTCACCTGGAAAGCAAATAAGTTTTTAAATATTTGACTCATTTTATAAAAGATCCTTTTTTAATTTTAAATTTAATCGACTATAATATTTTTCTGAGAAACACCTGAGCATATCTCAATATTTTATATCTAAATCTAGCGTTTATATTTTATCTTAGAACTTTGACTTATATAGATCTCCGTGGGGTACTAATTAAATTCTACGAATATTTACTGAGTAGTTGAGCATCTTCTATGTGCAAGGGGCTGAACAAGCTGATTGAGAACAAAACAGGGAAGGGAGTTAACTTTTATTGAACAGCTGTTAAATTTCAGATAGTCTTAGGTTACTTTAGATCTTCATCTCATTTAGTCCATATAGTAACTTTGTTAGTAGGTACGATCCTCATTTTATACTACAGGAAGCTTAGGCATGGAGGAGTTAAGCTCTCACCACCTAAATGGCAGTTCTGGAATTTGAACCTAAGCCCATGCTACTTTTCTAACACACAATACTGCCTCATGGGTAAATACAAATTGGGTTTCTGTTTCTAGTTTATAGTCTGGTCCAGGAGTTCACAAAGTGGAGTCTGCAGATGGACTGCTGGTGGTCCCTGATTCACTTTTGGTTGTCATAAGTTCACAACTATAGTTGTTCATCAGTTTTCATGGAGGATTGGTTCCAGGGCCCCCGCTCTGGATACCAAAATCCATGGATGCTGAAGTCCCTTATATAAAAAGGTGTAGTATTTGCATATAACTTACACACATCCTCCCATATACTTCAAATCATCTCTAGATTACTTATAATAACTAATACAAGCCAGGCGTGTTGGCTCACGTCTATAATCCCAGCACTTTGGGAGGCTGAGGTGGGTGGATCTCTTGAGGCCAGGTGTTGGAGACCAGCCTGGACAACATGGTGAAACCCCATCTCTACCAAAAAGTACAAAAATTGTTAGCCGGCGTGGTGGGGCATGCCTGTACTCCCAGCTACTTAGGAGACTGAGACACGAGAATCGCTTGAAACTGGGAGGTGGAGGTTGCAGTGAACCGAGATCACACCACTGCACTCCAGCCTCTGTGACAGAGCAAGACTCCATCTCAAAAAAAAAAAAAAAAAAAGGAAATAATGGTAACTAATACAGTGTAATGCTGTAGTTGTTACACTGTATTGTTTGGGGAATAATGGTAAGAAAAAAAGTCTGTAAATGTTCAGTATAGATGCAGCCATTCACTTTTTTCTTTTTCTTTTTTTTTTTTTTTTGAGACGGAGTCTCGCTCTGCCACCCAGGCTGGAGTGCAGTGGCGCGATCTCAGCTCACTGCAAGCTCCGCCTCCCGGGTTTGCGCCATTCTCCTGCCTCAGCCTCCCGAGTAGCTGGGACTACAGGCGCCTGCCACCTCGCCCGGCTAGTTTTTTGTATTTTTAAAGTAGAGACGGGGTTTCACCGTGTCAGCCAGGATGGTCTCGATCTCCTGACCTCGTGATCTGCCCGTCTCGGCCTCCCAAAGTGCTGGGATTACAGGCTTGAGCCACCGCGCCCGGCCACTTTTTTCATGAATGTTTTCAATCCATGGTTGGTTGAATACACAGAAGCAGAACCAGTGGATACAGAGGGCTAACTGTTTTTATGATAATGCTAAAATGTTATTACTTTTTTCACTGATGATGCAAAAGCAATGATGGATAAGACTGCTGGCACCTTAGCACCAGACTATATCATGGTCATTGTTTGTTTGTTTGTTTTTACCACCATGCACTCACAGGAAAAGAAAAAGAATAGTTTCACTTATGGATGTCCTTGATGCGGAGACCTGGCATAGTGGCTTATCCGTGTAATCCCAGGATTTTGGGAGGCCAAGGCAGGAGGATCGTTTGAGCCCATGAATTCAAGACCAGCCTGGGCAACATAGTGAGACTCCCATTTCTATTAAAAAAAAAAACCAAAACCTTGATGCAGTAGTAAAAATATTACTATTTTTAAATAATAGAGATGGAGTCTTCCTATGTTGCCCAAGATGGTCTCAAACTCCTGACTTCAAGTGATCCTCCTGCCTCAGCCTCCCAAAGTTTGGGATTACAGGCATGAGCCATCACACCCTGCCAAAATATTTATTACATCTGGATCTTCTACAGATTATCTTTTTTTTTTTTTTTTTTTTAAAAGACACAGGGCTTCTGTTACCCAGTCTGGTCTTGAGTTCCTGGGCTCAAGTGATTCTCCTGCCTTGGCCTCCAAAAGTGCTGGGATTACAGGCATGGGATTCTATACCTGGCTCTCGTTTTTAAAAATTGAGATATAAGTCACATATTATAAAATTCACCTTTCAGAAGTACATAATTCAGCCAGGTGCAGTCGTTCATGCCTGTAATCCCAGCACTTTGGGAGGCTAAGGCAGGCAGATCATTCAAGGTCAAGAGTTTGAGACCAGCCTGGCCAACATGGTAAAACCCTGTCTCTACTAAAAATACAAAAATTAGCCAGGTGTGGTGGCACGCACCTGTAGTACCAGCTACTTGGGAGGCTGCGGCAGGAGAATCGCTTGAACCCAGGAGGCAGAGGTTGCAGTGAACTGAGATCGCGCCACTGCACTCCAGCCTGGGTGACAGAGCAAGACTCAGTCTCAAAAAGCAAAGCAAAACAAAACAAAACAAAAACCAAAAATACAATTCAATGGTTTCCAATATTTTCACAAGATTGTGCAACTGCCACCACTGTCCAAATCCAGAACATTTTCATCATCCCAAAAAGAAACTTCGTACTCCTTCCCTCTCCCTTTTCTTTCTCTTCCTAACACCAGGTAACCACTAATCCACTTTCTGTCTCTGTGGATTTACCTATTCTGGACATTTCATATAAATTGGATAATACAGTATGTGGTCTTTTGTGTCTAGCTTCTTTCAGTTAGCATAGTGCCTTCAGGGCATATCCATGTTATAGTAAGTTGATATGGTTTGGCTGTGTCCCCACCCAAGTCTCATCTTGAATCGTAACTCCTACAATTCCCACGTGTTGTGGGAGAAACCCAGTGGGAGAATTACAGGGGCAGTGGGTCTTTCCTGTGCTATTCTCGTGGTAATGAATCAGTCTCACGAGATCTGATGGTTTTAGAAACGGGAGTTTCCCTGCACAAGCTCTCTCTTTGCCTGCTGCCATCCATGTAAGATGCGACTTGCTTCTCCTTGCCTTCTGCTGTGATTGTGAGGTCTCCCCAGCCATGTGGAACTGTGAGTCCATTAAGCCTCTTTTCTTCCCAGTCTCAGGTATGTCTTTTTATCAGCAGCATGAAAACGGAGTAATACACAAGTGTAACTACTCATTTCCTTTTTTAAAACAAACATCTTTATTGAGATAAAATTCACAGACTACACAGTTATTCCATATGGATTTTTTTTTTTTTTTAAAGAGATAGGATCTCACTGTGTTGCCCAGGCTGGATTACACTGCTCTTCATAGGCATGATTATAGCACACTGTAGGCTTGAACTCCCGAGCTCTCTTGATTCTCAGACCTCAACCTTTCAAGTACCTGGGACTACAGATGTGCACCTCTGCACCTGGCAAAGTATACAATTTGATGGTTTTTAGTATATTCACAGATACATACAATCATTGCCAGTTTATTTTAAAACATTTTTATCACCTCAGAGAGAATCTGTACCATTTAACTTTTACCCTGCTATCTCCCTGTTCCTCCTGAACGAAAGAATTACTAATCTACTTTATTTTTCTGTATGTGTCCTAATTCTAGACTTTGTATGAATGGAATCATATAATATGTGAGCTCCAGTTTCTCCATATCTTTGTCAACACTTGTTATAATCTGACTTTTTGTTTTTACCAGTCAGTCCTACTGGGTATGAAGTGCTATGTCACTGTGTTCTTTTTGTTGTTGTTGTTATGTTCTAATGACTAGTGATGTTGAGCGTCTTTTGATGTGCTTATTGTCCTTCTTTTTTTTTTGTTTTTTTTTTTGACAGTCTTGTTCTGTCGCCCAGGCTGGAGTGCAGTGGTGTGATCTCGGCTCACTGCAAGCTCCACCTCCAGGGTTCATGCTATTTTTCTGCTTCAGCCTCTTGAGTAGCTGGGACTACAGAGGCCCGCCACCATGCCTGGCTAATTTTTTTTTTTTTTGTACTATTGGTAGAGATGGGGTTTCACCATGTTAGCCAGGATGGTCTCGATCTCCTGACCTCGTGATCCCCTGCCTTGGCCTCCCATACTGCTGGGATTATATTGTCCATTTTTATACTGTCTTTGGAGACATGTATATTCAAATCCATTGCCTGTTTTAAAATTGGGTTGCCTTTTTGTGGTTGAATTGTAAGAGTTCTTTCTTTATATATTCTGGATATTAATCACTTACCAGTTAATATGATTTGTAAATACTTTTTTCCATCTATGGGTTTTCTTTTTCACCTCTTGATATTATCCTTTGATGCACAAAACTTTAAAATTTTGACAGAAATACCTGGCCTCTTGTTTGTCTGGCTTTTTCCTTTGGTTGCATGTGCTTCGTTTTATTTAGGAAACCATTGCCTAATTGAAGGTCGTGAAGATTATACCTGTATTTTCTTGTAAGAGTTTTACATTTTCATCTTTTACGTTTAGATTGTTGATCCATTCTGAGATAATGTTTGTATATGGGTGTGAGGTAGGGAGTCTAACTTCATTCTTTTCTTTTCTTTGAGAGAGGGTCTCCTGTCGCCCAGGCTGTGCAGTGGCACAGTCAAGACTTACTGCAACCTCAACCTTCTTGGGCTCAGGTGATCCTCCTGCCTCAGCCTCCTGAGTACCTGGGACTAATAGGCACACACCACCATGCTCAGCTAATTTCTTTTTTTTTTTTTTTGTAGAGACGGGAATTCACTGTGTTTCCCAGGCTGGTTTCAAACTCCTGGGCTCAAGCAATTCACCCATGTCGGCCTCCCAGAATGCTAGGATTACAGATTTCAGCCACTACTCCCAGCTCTGCATTCTTTATTAGGGTTATGTTCCATGATTTATGACCAAAAAAAGTAAAATAACGCTGGCTTTAAAAATGATATAAGCCTATTTTTTTGTCTTGCATAAAGAAGTCCACAAATAGCCTAGGAGTAGTGTGGTGCTCTGCAATATCAGAGAACTAGTTTTTTTCTGTATTTGTTGCCTTGCTATTCTCAACATGTGGCCTCTTCCTTATAGTCTTAAGTTTGCAGCTTGTACTCCGACCATCTCATATACATTTCCAGCCAGGAGGAGGGAGAAGTGCCTAAAAAATAATGTACCCAATTCTTATAAGGACATTTCCTAGAAATCACGCCTAATACTTTTATTCATGTCCTTTGTCTTGAACTAGTCACAAGACCCCCACCTAGCTGCAAGGGAGGCTGGAAAACATAGTCTTCCCTCTGATATGCATTTAGCTAAAACTTACGTATTCTTTTACTGGGAAGAAGGAATGAGAGAGCATATTGGGCAACAACCTCCCAGGCCTGTCACAATGATCTAAGTGAGGTTCTTTTACTCCCTGCTGCTGCTATTTTCTTCCCCGCCCCTCTCACTTTTCCAGTGAATTTTTATTATTAAGACTTGATTCGGCCGGGCGCGGTGGCTCAAGCCTGTAATCCCAGCACTTTGGGAGGCCGAGACGGGCGGATCACGAGGTCAGGAGATCGAGACCATCCTGGCTAACACAGTGAAACCCCGTCTCTACTAAAAATTACAAAAAACTAGCCGGGCGAGGTGGCGGGCGCCTGTAGTCCCAGCTACTCGGGAGGCTGAGGCAGGAGAATGGCGTGAACCCGGGAGGCGGAGCTTGCAGTGAGCCGAGATCCGGCCACTGCACTCCAGCCTGGGTGACAGAGCAAGACTCCGTCTCAAAAAAAAAAAAAAAAAAAAAAGACTTGATTCAGGCCGGGTGCGGTGGCTCAAGCCTGTAATCCCAGCACTTTGGGAGGCCGAGACGGGCGGATCACGAGGTCAGAAGATCGAGACCATCCTGGCTAACATGGTGAAACCCCATCTCTACTAAAAAATACAAAAAACTAGCCGGGCGAGGTGGCGGGCGCCTGTAGTCCCAGCTACTCGGGAGGCTGAGGCAGGAGAATGGCGTAAACCCAGGAGGCGGAGCTTGCAATGAGCTGAGATTGCGCCACTGCACTCCAGCCTGGGCGACAGAGCGAGACTCCGTCTCAAAAAAAAAAA
>NC_037678.1:9991447-10018174 GCF_003255815.1 Theropithecus gelada
AAAAAAAAAAAAAAAAAAAAAAAAAAAAAAGACTTGATTCAGGGTCCCAGGGTAGGGATTACCATATACCCAGGTTCTTCTTTACCATCCTGGGAGAAGGACAGAGGTGGGATGGAGCCAGTTCAGATCTTCCCAAGAAATGTACCTTCTGCCCATGGTCATCCCAGGCTGAGACCCAGGATATAGGGCAGAGAGACTTGTACACATGCTGGTACCATTCACAAACAGAGACATCACCCCCTTGTTTGTATGTATGTATATATGTATGTATGTATGAATGATGGAGTCTTGCCCTGTCACCCAGGCTGGACTGCAGTGGTGCAATCTCAGCTCACGGCAACCTCTGTCTCCCAGTTTCAAGTGCTTCAGTCTCCCGAGTAGCTGAGATTACAGGCAGCTGCCATCGTGCCCGACTAATTTTTGTATGTTTAGTAGAGACAGGGTTTCAACATGTTGGCCAGGGTGGTCTCAGACTCCTGACCTTAAGTAATCCGCCTGCTTCGGCCTCCCAAAGTACTGGGATTACAGGCATGAGCCACTGCACCCGGCCATCCGTTACCCCCTGTAGCAGTCGTTGCCTTCTTGAAGGGGTGGAAGTCCAGGTGTTTCTGCCAGCCATTCCTGGTCTGGTTCTGGTTGGGGAAGTGGCTGTCAAAAGGGGCAGTCCTGTAGTTCTTTATTTTGGTCTTGATGTCTTCTGCCATGGTGCAGTTCTCAGCTCAGTGGCTACTCTTTGCTGTCTTCTTTTTTCAGAGACAGGATCTCAGGCTGGAGAGTTAGTGGCATAATCATAGCTCATTGCAGCCTCAAACTCCTGAGCTCACATGATCCTCCTGCCTCAGTGTCCCTGGTGGGACTACTGGTGTACCATTGTACCCACCTTATTTTCTGCTTCTTATTGGTAGTCTGATATTTTAAAAGGCTCGCAATTCTCTACCTATTATATTCTTTTTTTCATGTTATATGCGACATCTGAGTTACATTCAGGTGATAATGTAATCCATTATTACCTTTTAATATGGATCACTGGTATTCTTCCTTTCTCCTTGATTAATTTAGAACCTTTCTATTTTAAATAGGCTACCCATAAGGTATTTGAAGATTTTCATGCTGGTGTGCATTTACTTTTTCTTTTTTGCTATCCACATCTTGTTTGCTGCCTACATTAGATGCTTTCAAAATGTACAGCACTGCTGACTAGTGCTGCTGTGTTTCTTAGTGCTTTATACATTTACAATAATTGCCCTTAGATGTAGTTGTAATGTGTAAACTCCTGTAGTGATGTAGAGAACACTTTAGTTGTATTATTTACTTTGTTTGGAAAATGGATGTGTTTGCCTATACTCTGTCTTCCTTCTTTGTTTTAAAGCTTTAAATATAATTGTGCTGAGCTTAAAATGGTGTTAAAATATCTGTTGTATTTTATTCCATCAAAAATTCTCAGCACCTTTTACAGAATATTAATTGGTTAAGAGTAATACTGTTTGAAGCAAGAGGCTGTGAAAGGAAGAATAATGAGCCATGACTGAAGAGCTGTTTTTATTTAAATTGTCAAGGTTCATTGTATTTCCAGAGGTTCTGCCCTGATCAAAGTCTTTAGTAACCACAGTAAGTGAAAATGCATTTTTGACACAAACTCTATACCATATTCCATGAAGGTAACTTGAAGAGCCATTGCTTTTGTATGGTAACTGATCTTACCAGACTAGATTAATTAATAAGCTAGTTTTTATAATTAAAGTGTAATTGGAAGAATAATTCATGAACATGCTGTCGATGGCCTGTTTTCACTGGTGCTGCAGTGCTGTCATCAGTGTGTGCATTGTCTTGAGAGTTCCTCATTGTGGCTCCGGTAGCTGCTTAGAAGCTTTAGGCTTGACCTCTTCTTGACCCACAGACACACTTCAACCTTGAATATACACTTTCCTCTGAGTGTGTGTTGTTGTATTTGGATACTGTTACTGTGACAGGTTCTTTTTTTATGGCAAGATATTTTGCAGTATTTTAAAAATATTTGCTCAAGAATTTAGGAAAATATTCATGGTTCCTTTTATAAAGTAGGAGCATATTCTTGATCTATCCAGAGAGGATGTCATTGAGAAACCTAAGGATATGAGGCTTCTGGCACTGGAAAATAGGGCTTTTCTTCAAATGCCCCATTGTCATGTGAAAACAAAGCACAATACTATAAATGTCTTCCTTTCCCCCAAACTACTGCCTGTCTTTATGCTAGGTGAGGTTTGTCTCAACAAGTTTTTCATTCCAAAGTTAATATTTTCAAAAATAGTCTTTTTTATATTATTCATACCTGAACAGAATTATTATTGTAGATTTTCTGTGTGGCAGATTTTCTTACTGTGGCAGGTTTTCTGTGGCCTGGCAACATTTCAGGTTGCCTAGGCTGATTTTTTGCATGGAGTTTTGGTGTAAGAGTAGAATTGACTGAAGAATTCCTAACTTGAAAATTGTCTCATAACAGATTACATAATTTTGTAGGTGAATACACAAAATATGTGCAGTTGATCATATTTAAATTTATCCAGGTCTCTTATACATAGCATGTGGACTTTTAAATATCCATCACTCAGCCTCTTAGAGAAGAACTCTCTAGAAGACAAATAGAATTCCACCTTAAAAATTGGAACACATTTGAACACCATAGAAAAAGGATTGAGAATCATAAGGAAAGCATACCTGTAGTGTTTGTGGGCATGAGTAAAGTTCAAGGAATGTAATGAAGTCATCTTGTCAAAATAGTGCTTTAATTTTCAAGCAGCCTTTTTGGAGGTGGGGGAGGAGTTTAAGGCTAATTGTCAAATTTCTGTTAAATGTTTGCAAGAAAATATTACCTTGTAGTTAATCTCTCTACTTTTCAGAGTACCTTCTTATAAGACCCTTCATGGTAATACGACAGATAATAATAACAAATGTTTATTCAGAGTAACTTACTCAAGGTCGTATCACTGAACTCAGTGATACATTAAGACACAGGTCAAAACAACATTATTACATTTTTATTAGGGGGCCAGGCAGAATGGTAAATTATACCAGACTCAGAGTCAGGTGGCAGGCTAAGGTGAACAGCTCCCTTGTCATTCTTTCTCTACACACCTGCCAAAATGATTATTTATTTATTTTTATTTATTTATTTTTTGAGACGGAGTCTTGCTCTGTTGCCCCAGCTGGAGTGCAGTAGCGTGATCTCGGCTCACTGCAACCTCTGCCTCCCGGGTTCAAGTGATTCTCCTGCCTCAGTGTCCTTAGTAGCTGGGATTGCAGGCACTCACCCCCACGCTTGGCTAATTGTTTGTATTTTTACTAGAGATGGGGTTTTACCATGTTGGCCAGGCTGGTCTCAAACTCCTAGCCTCAAGTGATCCACCAGCCTTGGCCTCCCAAAGTGCTTGGATTACAGACATGAGCCACCATGCCCAGTCTTCAAAATGATTATTTAAAAAGATAGATCATATCTCTCCATTGTGTAAAACCTCCCAGCGGCATCTAGTTGTTTATAGAATATACTTATGTCCGTTCCTCTTGGGCCATGCCAGTCATTTAGTTCCTTCAAGATGCCAAGCTCATTCCTGCCTCATGGCCTTTTAACTTGCATATGCTGTTCCCTCTACGTGGCTGGCTGTTTCTTGTCAAGTTCAGGCAGAGTCATAGAGGCATGAATTCTGAAGCTTGACTGCCCAGGATCAAGTGTTTAACCTCTCAGTGTCTCAGTTTCCTCAACTGTAAAAAATTATGGATGATATAGGTAAATATACATCTTAGTGTTGTGAAAATTGAATGCATACACATACAGTGCCTCATTTATAATAAGGGTTGGCTATACAAGTCTCATTCAGATATCACTTCCTCAATGAGACCTTTTTTGGTCATTTAATCTGAATTAGCCCCCAGGCACATAATGCTTATAGTTATCTGAAAACTTTTTATTGTATATTTATTTTCATTTTTATGTCTCTCCCACTTAATGTAGGCTCACGAAAGTGGGAATATTTTCTGTCTGTTGTACTCCCAGTACCTACAACAGTGCCTGATCACTATGCATTTGTTAAGTGAATTAATGAAAATCAGGTCTACCCCAGAAGGTCTTACTTATTTATTTATTTATTTTATTTTTTGAGGGGGGATCGAGTCTTGCTCTGTTGCCCAGGCTGGAATGCAGTGGTGCGATCTTGGCTCACTGCAGTCTCTGCCTCTTGGGCCCAAGTGAACTTCTTACCTCAGCCCCCCTGAGTAACTGAGAGTACAGGTGTGCGCCACCACGCCCAGCTAATGTTTGTATTTTTAGTAGAGACGGGGTTTCACTATATTGGCCAGGCTGGTCTTGAACTCCTGACTTAAGTGGTCCACCCGCCTTGGCCTCACAAAGTGCTGGGATTACAGGCGTGCGCCCCTGCATCCAGCCTACCCCAGGAGGTCTTCTTGAGTTCCATAAGACTGAAAGGCAATTTATGTTGTTCAGTTAAGGGAAGATATTCACATGTGTACCTAACACACATGGTAGGGGCTTGTGGGGAATGGTGTAGAGAAGTAGTCAATAAAAAGGGGTTGAGCCGTGGTATAAAATACGTATTTTACTTTTTTTCTGTTTTCTTTTTTAAAATTTCTGTTTTTTTCTAGCTGGTTAGTTCATGTCCCTATACATAAGCCCATGAGCTTACTTGTGTCTTTAAATTTGAGGACAACTGATTGCCCCTCAGCATTATAAAGTTAGAGCTTTTGCCGGGCGGGTGGCTCACACCTGTAATCCTAGCACTTTGGGAGGCCGAGGTGGGTGGATTGCCTGAACTCAGGAGTTTGAGACCAGCCTGGGCAACGTGGTGAAATCCCGTGTCTACTAAAATAAAAAAAATTAGCTGGATGTGGCAGCATGCGCTTATAGTCTCACCTACTTGGAAGGCTGAGGCAGGAGAATTGCTTGAACCCGGGAGGCGGAGGTTGCAGTGAGCCGAGATCGCAGCACTGCACTCAAGCCTGGGTGACAGTGCAAGGCTCCGTCTCAAAAAAAAAAAAATAAATAAAAATAAATAAATAAATAAATAAAGTTACAGTATTATTGAGCTTCTTCTAAAATAGTGTAAGTAGAAAGTGCCGATATGCAATTAGATACTCAGTGGTATTTGACAATTTTAGGAGTCACAGGGATGGTCCAAGATCCAGAGTAGGTGATCTGAGACTAGGAATTTATGAATTATCAACTAAGTCAGGTTTGAAAGCAGTATTACTATTTCTTTATATCTGTAACTCAACCTCTTTCCTCTTTCTCAAACTCTTCCTACTTCTGTCATTCTCTTCCTATTCTTGTAATCTTTGTCATTTCTCATTCTGTCTTCGTTCCCATGTTTTCCTTCTCGTGTACCTAATGGAAACCCAAATGACATTGCCATTATTGTTCTTTGGTCTCTCGACCCAACATGCAAAATCAAATTTATTATCTCCACAGATAAAATTCCTCATCTTTTCCGTATTTCTATTAGCAGAATACTGTTGTCATGACCGCCCTGGCTTAAAACCTTCAGTAATTTTTGACATCTGTCTCTCCTCCTTCCCTAACAATCAAACAGAAACACATTCTATCTTATATAAATCCTGTCCTCATTCATTCAGTATTAACTCGGCAAAAATTTGAGTTCCTGTCTGTGCCAGGTACATTGTATGGTCATACCCTTCTTTCTATTTAACTACCCCAATTCAGGATATCAACACATTATACTTTGCCTAATGAAGTAGATTTGTAACCTCCCCCCGCAACCTCATATTTCTTTTTTCCAATGCAGTCTAACTCAACTGCCATATTAATTTCCTTGTACTGGAACCACGTGAGTTCTCCACTGCTATATTAATTTCCTTGTACTTGAACCATGTGATTGGCCAAACCGTATTGCCCTTTTAGAACATACTTCACATTTTCTCACATCTATGACTTTGTTCATGCAGTTATGTCTCCTGGAGAAATATAAGCTCCCTGAGGGCAAGAACTTTGTTTTATTTACTGTAATTCTCAATACCCAGGCAGCACCTGGCATGTAGTGGGTATTGAATTTTGTTAATCAGGTTGGTCTTGATCTACTGGGCTCAAGGGATCCTCCCCGCTTGGCTTCCCAAAGCGCTGGAATTACAGGTGTGAGCTACCACACCTGGCCCACTCTGGAAGCTTTTTCTGATCTTCCGTGTATTTATACCTGTGACGGAACCCTCTTTGCTTTTTTTTTCTGTACCTGTGCCGACTTTGTATATATGATGTGTTTGCTGTAAGGTTAATATACATAGTAAATTAGCAAATATTTATAAATTCTTTTAAAATTTCAAGTATTGTGTCTGGGTACTTGAGACAAAAAACCAGTAGAATGGAGTTTCTTTCAAAGAATTTACCATCTACTGGGAGATCAATCCATGATAATGGTAAAAGTAAGCAGTGATAAAAGCAATCTTGGGATGCTGTGGAAGCCTAGCCCATTGGAAGGGGATGGATAACAGAGAGAAGGAGATAGGGTGGAGAAGAAGAGGCAATTCTTGGCAGTCACAGTAAAGAGCCGCATAACCGGTACCAGTAATTAGAGTGTAAATAAAGGGGAATGGTGAGAAATGAAGCAAGTAGTGAAGGGGCCTGTACTGTTGTAATTGAAGAGAGAGTGTTATATTGTTACTGTTACCCTTTTTGTTGGGGGAAGAGGAAATAGTCGAATGACTGATTCCCTGTAGAACCATCAAGAGGAGCTGAAGTGAGCAAAGGCCAAATAATTTATGGACTGGCCATAAATTATTTTTTGCCTTTGGCTATTTGTCACCATTGGATGTTACCAAAGGGTATTTATCACCTTGGCTACCCAATTCGTTGAGAACGCTATAGATACCTAGAAGTCTACCCCGCATCTTACTACTTTTAGACGACCATTTAAGTTTTTTCTATTATTCACTCCCATGTTTCCCTCCCTCCCTTCCCCACTTCCCCCTTCCCCCTTCCCCCTTCCACCTTCCCCTCCTTCCCCTCTTCCCCCTGTCCCCTCCTTCCCCTGCTTCCCCTCCTTCCTTTCCTTCTCCCTCTTCCCCTCTTCCCTTCCTTCCCTTCCCCTCCCCCTTCCCCCCTTCCCCTCCTTCCCTTCCCCTCCCCCTTCCCTTCCCTTCCCCTTCCCTTCCCTTCCCCTTCCCTTCCCCTTCCCTTCCCTTCCCTTCCCTTTTTCTTTCTCCTTCTTTTCTCTTCTTTCTTTCTTTTCTGCTGTTGAGAAGTCTCATGCCATTTATTACATATCACAATTTTGTGGGTGAGGATTTTGGACAGGGCTTAGCTTAGGGATTCTTCTGCCTGCTCCATATGGTGTTAACCTGGATCCATACAGTGTTAAGTGTCATCTCTTAGTTTCAGCAGGTGACTAGGCTTCATCTGCTATACAGTAACTTTTTTTTTTTTTTTTGAGATATAGTTTCACTCTGTCATCCAGGCTGTAGTGCAGTGGCACAGTCTTGACTCACTGCGACCTCTACCTCCTGGATTCGAGCAGGCCTTAGCCTCCTGAGTAGCTGGGACTATAGGCATGCATCACCATGCCTGACTGTTTTCCTCATCTTCTACTGTAGGACGTAGGGCAGTACCTACTACATATATAGTAAGCTGTCAGGAAACACTTGTTCAGTTTATTTGAATTCCTTCATGCCAGATTTTACACACACACACACACACAGACACCCATACCCACCCACACCCACCTCCACCCCTACCCACCTACACCCACCTCCACCCCT
Organism: Theropithecus gelada; assembly: GCF_003255815.1. Lineage (NCBI taxonomy): Eukaryota > Metazoa > Chordata > Mammalia > Primates > Cercopithecidae > Theropithecus > Theropithecus gelada. Next base: position 9,999,200 of record NC_037678.1, read on the forward strand.
ACATACCTGCTTAGACAGTAAGAGTTTTCAAGATTAGGTTTACTACGTTGAAAATAAATCAGTGAGAATTAAAGTAAAAATATGTCCAGCTAAAGAAAGTTCATTAATTGGTTGAAAACAATTTTTTTTTTTTTTTTTTTTTTTGAGACGGAGTCTCGGTCTGTCGCCCAGGCTGGAGTGCAGTGGCCGGATCTCAGCTCACTGCAAGCTCCGCCTCCTGGGTTCACGCCATTCTCCCGCCTCAGCCTCCCGAGTAGCTGGGACCACAGGCGCCCGCCACCTCGCCTGGCTAATTTTTTGTATTATTTAGTAGAGACGGGGTTTCACCGTATTAGCCAGCATGGTCTCGATCTCCTGACCTCGTGATCCGCCCATCTCGGCCTCCCAAAGTGCTGGGATTACAGGCTTGAGCCACCGCGCCCGGCCTGAAAACAATTTTTATACCAATTATTTAAAAAATTTTTTCAGAAGAACCATACCATTTGGTTGCATAGAACCACCTTTTTGTTATGGGTCATGATAAAGAATCGTGCTAGTGCTTACGTTTTAGAGTTGTCAGTAGCTGTCTACGTTCTTCCATTCTTCTAACACATTTCATGCTGCTGCTTCTAGGTACATATGTTGTTCTGTACAGGCAGAAGGCATGCAGCCCTAAAGCAAGTAGGGCGGAGAAGAGATGAGGCATGATCAGGCCAGCAAAAGAAGGAAACAGATGGGTTGTGGGAGATGACCCTGCCCCCATGTTGTTTTTGTTCTGGCTGCTATTGATCATATGTGAATCAGCAGCCCAGAAACTGGAGTTACTGATCCTTTGATAAAAAAGAAAGTTTGATCTTAGGCTCAGTAGAGTTATAAATTACAACTCTAAAAAATGATGCAAGTTTTACAGTAAATAAAATTATAGGAGTATTCAGGAATTGTTAAACGGGACTTAATTACGATGACCATACCTCAGCATTTTTGGGTCTTGTCTCTAGATTATCATAGTTTACGAGATTTTATCCTGTGTGCTCTTTCAAAATGAATAGAGAGTAGTGTGTTTGTTAGAGAAATAAATCCAGTGTGTATATTTTATGCCAAATTAGTCTTTTGTTAGTGCTTATATATGACTTCTGGTCTATTTCCTAATCTCAAGGTTAAGGAAACCTTGCTATGTCTCTCTAAGCCTTCCCATCGTTCTGTGGAAGAATCTTATTTTTTAAAAAACATTAGGAGAATGTTATCAAACATGTACAGATACAGAGATAATAGCATAATGAATTTCTAAATACCTAATAACCAGCTTCAACATTATCAACATTCTGCCCCTCTTGTTTTATGTATTCTTCCCCACTCCCTGCCTCATAACCTTGATGGAAGGATTTTGTTGTTACATAGTATAGTTTAATATTGGTGTTTTAAAGGTTATATCCTGAAACTTTTGAAATCCCTAAATTAACAAATAACACTATATAATTTACCCAATAAAAATATTTGGTAAAGAGTGTGTGTGTGTGTATGTATGTGTGTAGATATATGTACATTTTAAGTGATCTCTTTAAGCCCTTAATAATTTTGTAAATATGGAACTTAATTACAAAACTATTCTGAATCGAACACTTGCTAAAGCAGTTTTTCCAATTGCTTATTTCTTTTGTTCTGGGTAGTGGTAGGCACAATCATGGGGTTCAGGTCTATAGAATTTGATATTCCTATTTTCTTTTTTTTCTTTTTGCATCATAATATAGTATCAAACAGTCCTTTCTTTAAACTATTAAAAATGTATGTGTTCTGTCGGGCAAGGTAGCTCACGCTTGTAATCCCAGCGTTTTGCGAGGCCAGTGTAGGGTGATCACTTGAGGCCGGGAGTTCGAGACCAGCTTGGGCAACATAACGAGATCTCATCTCTACAAAAATGTGAAAACATAGTCAGGTGTGATGGCACACGCCTGTAGTTCTAGCTACCTGGGAGGATCACTTGAGCCCACGAGTTTAAGGCTGCAGTGAGCTATGATCATTCCATTGCACTCTAGGTTGGATGGCAGAGTAACACGTTGTATGAAAGAAAAAAAAGTATGTGTTCTAAGAAACATCTCCACTTTCCGCCCCGCCCTGGGTTGGATCTTGCTCTGTTGCCCAGGCTGGAGTGCAGTGGCATGACCACAGCTTACTGTATCCTCAACCTCCCTGGGGTTAAGTTGATCCTCTTACCTCAGCCTTGGGAGTAGCTGAGACTGCAGACTCACACTACCATGCCCCACTAACTTTTGTGTGTTTTGTAGAGACGGGGTTTTGCCATGTTGCCCAGGATTGTCTTGAACTCCTGGGCTCTAGTGATCTGCCCACCTTGGCCTCCCAAACTGCTGGGGATTACAGGTGTGAGCCATCACGCCTGGGTAAAACATTATTTTTAAAACTTTCTGGCCAGGCGCGGTGGCTCACACCTGTAATCCCAGCACTTTGGGAGGCCGAGGCGGGTGGATCATGAGGTCAGGAGATCAAGACCATCCTGGCCAACATGGTGAAGCCCCGTCTCTACTAAAAATACAGAAAAAAAAAAATTAGCTGGGCGTGGTTGTGGGCGCCTGTAGTCCCAGCTACTTGGGAAGCTGAGGCAGGAGAAAGGTGTGAACCCAGGAGGCGGAGGTTGCAGCGAGCCGCGATAGTGCCACTGCACTCCAGCCTGGGCGACAGAGCGAAACTCCGTCTCAAAAAAAAAAAACAAACGAAAAAAAGCCCACAAACTTTCTTGGCTGGGTACAGTGGCTCACACTTGTAATCCTAGCATTTTGGGAGGCCGGGGCGGGTGATCACCTGAGGTCAGGAGTTTGAGACCAGCCTGGTCAACATAGCAAAAACCCAACTCTACTAAAAACACAAAAATTAGGTGTGGTGTTGCATGCCTGTAATCCCAGCTACTTGGGAGGCTGAGACAGGAGAATCACTTGAACCTGGGAGGCAGAGGTTGCAGTGAGCCAAGATCGTGCCACTGCAGCCTGGGTGGTGGAGCGAGACTCTGTCTCAAAAAAAAAAAAAAACAAAACACCAAGAAAAACAGAAAAACAATAACTTTATTTTCTCTTCATGCTTAGCATTGGACTTGGACTTGGGTTGGCTTTCTTTTGGGGGTCATTTTTTACAAAGCTTCTTTAAATCATTTTCTAGAAATACTGGTTATGTTCACTAAATACATACCAGCATCACAAACTCATGAAGTTAACTTCATACTTCATTAGAAAAATATTGATACCCTGTGATGGATTTTTATTGTCTCTTGGAAATAGTAACACATGTAAACGCTCAATCTCTGAATTCCAGCAATAATAATAATTCAAATAGGAAGAAGTTTGTTCTGAATTAGTGAAAAATAAATAATTTACTTCATTTTAAAGAATGTATGGTTTTGGTGAGGCACAGTGGCTCATTCCTACAATCCCGGCACTTTGGGAGGTTTAGGTAGGAGGATCCCTTTAGGCCAGGAGTTTGAGACCAGCTTGGGCAACATAGCAAAACTTCGTATCTCCCCAACCTCCTGCAAGAAAAATAAAAAAAGGCTGGGCATGGTGGTGTGTCTGTAGTCCTAGCTACTTGTGGAGCTGTTGTGGGAGGATCACTTGAGCCCAGGAATTAAAGGTTGCAGTGAGCTATGGTCATGCCAGTGCACCCTAGTCTGGGCAACAGAGCGAGACCCTGTCCCTTAAAAAAAAAGGAAAAGGAAAAGGCTGGGCTCAGTGAGCTCTCACGCCTAGCACTTTGTGAGTCCAAGGCAGGTGGCTCACTTGAGTCCAGGAGTTTAAAACCAGCCTGGGCAACATGGCAAAACCCCATCTCTACTAAAAATACAAAAATTAGTCGGGCCTGGTGACGCACGCCTGTATTCCCAGTTACTCGGGAGACTGAGGCAGGAGGATTGCTTGAGGCCGGGAGGTGGAGGTTGCAGTGAGCCGAGAACTCATCGCTGCACTCCAGCCTGGGCGACGGGAGTGAAACCTTGTCTCAAAATAAATAAATAAATAAAACAATAAAATATGTGGTTTTATTCTTTCAAGCTCAGTAATGTAAGTTTACTTAGTGAATTTTTTTTTTTTTTTTTTTTTTTTTTTACCAAGACATCTAAAAATAATTGTGATAAAAAACATATGTAACAGTAAATTCACCTTTCCTCCTGCTTTGGGAGCTCTTAGACAATAAACTCACCTTTTACACTTTTTTTCCGTCTTTTTAAAATTTCAAAAAACTTAAAAACAACTTTTTTTAAAAAAAGACAGGGTCTTACTATGTTGCCCAGACTGATCTGGAACTCCTGGGCTCTAGCAATCCTCCCACCTCAGCCTCCCAGAGTGCTAGGATTATAGGAGTGAACCACTGCGCCTGGCCACCTGGCACTCTTTTATATTACCGTGCCCCTGCCAAGTAGCATAATATTTTATTTAATCTCACACCAAGTTATAGTATCACAAATATCAGTTAAGTCTGAAATAATGGGGTTTTGCTAAGTTAAAAACTTTTTACATGAAACCATGATTCTAGCGCATCTGTTTAGCTGTAGTATTTTAGTGATATGAGGCTTGATGTTTCCTGTCCTTGACTTCCTAACATTATTTTTAGTGTTTCTGTATGTTTCATGCATTCTTCCTTGTGTCATCCAAATTTCCCCCAAGACATGTCTATTGTGGTTTCCCAGATTGTCTTTATGTATCTTTCATTGTCTTTATGTATCTTTCATTTGCTTCTCTCTCTGTTCAGTTAACAACTATTACAATGCTTGTTTTGTGTTAAGACTTTTGCGTGGCCCATCTACTGCATACAGAGTTGTTACTGTTACAGTTGAATTTCTTAATTTTCTTATGAGAGGTATGAACTCTTACTGTCCATAAGGATTTAACAGCTGTTTATTGGAAACCTGTTACTCTATGTGAAACCATTTTTCCTAAGTCCTAGGGCTGAAGTTTTGATACCGTTCTATTTTCCTTTAGAATAAGGAGGTTAGTTTTCAAGGGGTCCTTGAATGTCATAAAATTGAAGTCTTTTTTTAGTCTGAAAGGCTGCTGTTAAAAGAAGCAAACATGCTGTTTCAGAGTCAATGACAAGGAATACTCAGCCAGATGGATTAATCCTGTATAACAGTTGTTTTTTCCCCAGTACACACAGAGATGTGGTTCAAACCATAGTAAATCATAGACAAGATGGAAAAGAATTCTTTGACGTTTAGATTCTGAATTTTCTTAGTAGACATTTGTTGTTTTGTAAGTTCTAAAATTATTCAAACCCTAAAAGAAATCCTTTTCCCATTGTTTGCCCATAGTACCCTTGAGAATATTGAGTTCTTAATATTGAGTTCAAATATTTTTTTTGAACTTGTCTCCCTTAAGTCTTCTTCCAGTCTTTTTTGGAGTAGAGAGTCCTTAATATCTTTTTCTTCATAATGTTATCTCCCTCATGTTAATTGCTCTTATCTGGACCTTTTCCAGTCCAGTTTATTTTCTGTGAGATGTATCAACCAGAACTACAGTCAGATTTGGGTACACTGTTGCTTTACTTGAAGTTAGATCATAATAGTCTGTTTAGTGTCTTTCTTCACTTCATGGCTGTTCAATATTTTGTTGGTTTCTTCAACTAAAGCAATTTAAAGTCCTCATCAAAGTTTGCAAGGAATGCCCAGGGAATCTCACTTTATAGATCAGAAACTATAGTCTTTTTATTATAAAAGCCATGTAAGTATTTTAGAGAAAATTTGGAACCTTAAAAAAATTTTTTTCATTGTCCAATCAAACAGAACCCCTCTTTTGTGTCTTGGTATACTTCTTAAAATCTTTTCTCTTTGTGTAATATTTTAATATATGAGTATGTAGTTTTATATCTTATTTTTCTTAAATGTGGCTTTAGAATAAGCATTTCCCACATTAGAAATGCTTTATAAAAATTATTCTTATGGCTGGGCATGGTGGCTCACGCCTGTAATCCCAGCACTTTGGGAGGCCGAGGTGGGCGGATCTCAAGGTCAGGAGGTTGAGACCATCCTGGCTAACACAGTGAAACCCCGTCTCTACTAAAAATACAAAAAAATTTAGCTGGGTATGGTGATGGGCACCTGTAGTCCCAGCCACTTGGGAGGCAGGAGAATGACGTGAACCCAGGAAGTGGAACTTGCAGTGAGCTGAGATCACGCCTCTGAACTCCAGCCTGGGCGACAGAGCGAGACTCTGCCTCAAAAAAAAACAAAAAGAAAAGAAATTATTCTTACTAACTACATAGGACTCAGTGAATGGAGATTTTTTTATATATATATATATATATATATTTTTTTTTTTTTTTTTAATGAGGTTTAATTGGTTCATGGTTTTGCAGGACTGTACAAGGATGGTGCCATCAAGGAGCTTTTACTCATGATAGAAGGTGAAGCAGGTGCAGGCATGTCATAGGGTGAGAGCAGGAGCGAGAGAAAGAAGGGGGACAGTGCACACACTTTTAAATGACTAGATGTTGCAAGAACTCACTCACCATCACGTGGACAGCACCAGTCCATGAGGGATCTGCCCCCATGACTCAAACATCTCCCATCAGGCCCTACCTCCAACATTGGGGATTGCATTTCATAACCTTCATTGTCCATATCACTATCAGCATTTTGGTCAAAGGCATTCAACAAGTCTCTAGGAAGTTTCAAACTTTCCCACATTTTCCTGTCTTCTTCTGAGCCCTCTAAACTGTTCCAACCTCTGCCTGTTACCCAGTTTCAAAGTTGCTTCCACATTTTCGGGTATCCTTATAGCAACATCCCACTCTATCAGTACCAATTTACTATATTAGTCTGTTCTCACATTGCTATAAAGAACTGCCTGAGACTGGGTAGTTTATAAAGGAAAGAGCTTTAATTGGTTCACAGTTCCACAGGGCTGGGGAGGCCTCAGGAAACTTACAATCATGGTGGAAGGAGAAGCAAACATGTCCTTCTTCACATGGTGGCAGGAAGGAGAAGTGCTGAGCAAAAGAGGAAAAGCCCCTTATAAAACCATCAGATCTTGTGAGAACTCATGAGAATAGCACAGAGGTAACTGCCCCCATGATTCAGTTACCTGCCACCAAGTCCCTCCCATGACGTGGGAATTGTGGGAACTACAATTCAAGATGAGATTTGGGTAAGGACACCACCAAACCATATTATCATGGTACCATCTAAACTTTCCATTTTTTCTTCCATTTCCAGATTGCCATCACGAAAGCCAAAGTGGATTTCTCCAGTGTGGTGTGCCTGCCCCCTTCCGTCATTGCTGTGAATGGACTGGACGGAGGAGGGGCCGGCGAAAATGATGATGAACCAGTGCTCGTGTCCCTATCTGCGGCACCCAGTCCCCAGAGCGAAGCTGTTGCCAATGAACTGCAGGAGCTCTCCTTGCAGCCCGAGCTGACGCTAGGCCTCCACCCTGGCAGGAATCCCAATTTGCCTCCACTTAGTGAGCGGAAGAATGGTGAGTAGATACAGAATTATTGCATTCCCTGATTTGTACCAGGATCTTCATGTTTATAATGTTATAGATCCTTACTTTATTTCATGTTCCTTGAAAGTTTCTTATAATCTTAACATTTCTTGTAAAATAGATAGCTGTAAGTTAAAGTGATCATTTTAAGTCCAACATTTCCTACCTGGATTATTAGAATTTATTTCTAATTTCTCTGCTTCCCTCACCCCATTCCTTCCATAAATTCATTAATTTAGCATATGTATTCATTAATATCAACGTATTATAAACTATGCTAAGATTAGGGATTAAATGGTAAACAAGCCTCTGTCATTAGGAAACATACTGTATCGTATAGCCTTGTCAGAGTAATCTTTTAGGACTTTCTAGCTTACAGCTTTTCAGTGATTGTCTTGTGGGATGAAACAAAAGCAAAATAAATGTCTTGCCAGGTGTAGTGACTTATGCTTGTAATTCCAGCACTTTGGGAGGCTGAGGTGCACAGATCACCTCAGGTCAGGAGTTCGAGACCAGCCTGGCCAACATGGTGAAACCCTGTGCTAAAACTACAAAAATTAGCTGGGTGTGGTGACACACGCTTGTAGACCCAGCTGCGGAGAAGGCTGAGGTGGGAGGATCGGTTGAACCCAAGAGGCAGAGGTTGCAATGAGCCAAGATTGCGCTATAGCACTCTAGCCTGGGTGACAGAATGAGACTGTATCTTAAATAAACAAACAAACAATAAATAAGTGAATAAATTTCTTGGCATGTTTTGCAAGGCTTTGCAGAATCTGGTCTTTTTCTTTTAACATCTTCTCTTATTCCCCTATTCCTAGTATTTGTTCCAGCCCATTAAACTGTGCTAAGTACTGTTTAAAAACCATGTACTCATACCTCAAACTTTTTTTAATTCAAAAAATATATAATTTGTTATGAAATATTTAAGATTTGAAAAAATGTATAAAGAGGCCAGGCACTGTGGCTTATGCCTGTAATCCCAGCACTTTGGGAGGCTGAGGCAGGCAGATCTCCTGAGGTTGGGAGTTGGAGACCAGCCTTACCAACATGGAGAAATCCCGTCTCTACTAAAAATACAAAATTAGCGGGGCATGGTGGCACATGCCTGTAATCCCAGCTAGTAGGGAGGCTGAGGTAGGAGAATCGCTTGAACCTGGGAGGCAGAGGTTGCGGTGAGCCGAGATCGCGCTGCTGCACTCCAGCTTGGGCAACAAGAGAAAAACTCCATCTCAGAAAAAAAAAAAAAAAAAGAAAAAATATATAAACAACAGTATGGAAAATTGTGTGTTCGGATACCACCCAACTTACGTACTTTGCATAAATCTTCATTACCCCTGGAGGTAACTACTAACTTGAATTTGGTATTTCATTGCCAAATATGTTTGTATTCTTTTCCCATGTGAATATATTCTTAAGCAATATATAATGTTGTTTCTCGTGTTTTAAACCTATATATGACAGAAAATTATGTGTTCTTCAGTAATTTATGTTTGTTATTCAGTATTCATTTTCCTTGTAAGTTAAAGACATTTTGTATTTTCTTCTAATCCAAGCTGTTAATCCCCACTTATTGAATAGTTCTACTTTTTCCTACTGATCTTTATGCCTGCTGTATTCTGTCTGTGCGTGAGTTAGTTTTCAGGCTCTCTTTTCTTTGACTGGTCTCTCTGTCCATCTCTGTGTCACTGCTACCTTATTTTAGTTAATTGCCTAATAATTAGTCTTTCTGTCTGCTAGGACAGCTGTCTCCTTACCTTTTTCTTCTTGAAAGTTGTCTTGGCTATTACCCTTTTAATTTTCCATGAGTTTAGAATTGGCTTTTCAAGTTCTGCCAACAAAAAATCCCTTTGGGATTTTTACCTCCAACATTTTATTATGAAAAAAATTAAACACAAAGTAGAAAGAAAAAAAAAGAAGTAGGAAGAATTTTACAATGAATACCTGCATGTCCATCTCTTAGATTCTACCTATAACATTTTACAAAACTTGCTTAGGCCGGGTGCGGTGGCTCAAGCCTGTAATCCCAGCACTTTGGGAGGCCGAGACGGGCAGATCACGAGGTCAGGAGATCGAGACCATCCTGGTTAACACTGTGAAACCCCATCTCTACTAAAAATACAAAAAAATTAGCCGGGCGTGGTAGCGGGCGCCTGTAGTCCCAGCTACTCCGGAGGCTGAGGCAGGAGAATGGCGTGAACCCAGGAGGCGGAGCTTGTAGTGAGCCTAGATCGGGCCACTGCACTCCAGCCTGGGTGACAGAGCAAAGACTCCGTCTCAAAAAAAAAAAAAACAAAAACAAACAAACAAAAAACTTGCTTAAATCGCAGATATCTATCAATCTAATCTTTAAATTTAATTTTTTTTTTTTTTTTTTTTGTAATAGAGTCTCACTCTGTTGCCCAGACTGGAGTGCAGTGATGCCATCTTGGCTCACTGCGGGCTCTGTCTCCCGGGTTCAAGTGATTCTCTTACCTCAGCTACCCGAGTAGCCGGGATTACAGCCATGTGCCACCATGAATGGCTAATTTTTGTATTTTTAGTGACAGGGTTTCACCATGTTGACCAGACTGGTCTCAAACTTCTGGCCTCAGGTGATCCGCCCTCCTCAGCCTCCCAAAGTGCTGGGATTACAGGCATGAGCCACCACACCTAGCCCTCAATCTGATTTTTTTGATGTTTCTTGAAGTAAAATGCAGACACCAGTACTCTTCCTGTTGTGGAAGTATAACATAAATACAAAATAACCCACAACTTGTGAGTGTTGTTATTATCACAAAGTGAGTACACCTGTTAGTAACTACTACTTAGTGAGGAACTACTACTTAGTTAGTAACTACTGCTTAATGAGGAAATACTAGTAGTCCAGAACTTTCCCCACCTTGTACTTCTTCCCAATCAATACTCAAAGGAAACTACCATCCTGATTTTCAACACCATAGGTTAGTTTTGAAACCTTATAAAAATTGAGTCATACCATGTGTATTCTGTTGGTGGTTTCTTTATGTTTTTGAAATTTTTTTATGTTGAATTGTGTGTGGCTAGAGTTTATTTTCATTGCTGTTTAATCAATTCATTGTATGAATAAAATGCAATTTATTTTTCCATTTTACTGTTCATGGATGTTTAGGTTGTTTCACTTTGGGACTATTATGATTTATGCCACTATGGAATTCTTGTATATGTCTTTTGGTATACTCGCTGGGATTTTTATTTGAAGTATGTTGGTCATAGGTAAGTAGGGAGAATATAATCCCGCCATGTTGGGAGGCTGACATTTGAAGATTGCTTGAGCCCAGGAGTTTAAGATTATATTGAGCTATGATTGCACCACTGCAGTCCAGCCTGGGAGCCATAGTGAGACCCTGTCTCTTAAACAAACAAACAAACAAACAAACAAAAACAGTGGGTAGGAAAATACACATTTTTAAATATTGAGTCTTCCTATCCATTACTTTGTTTTATCTCTTCAATTAAATAGGTTTTCTTTAATGTCTTTACAGAGTTTTGTCAGTGTCTCGAGAAAAGTCATACAAATATTTATTAGTTTTATTCCTGGGTATCTTTTTTTTTTTTTTTTTTGGTAGATGTAAGTGGTATATATATATTTTTGAGACGGAGTCTTGCTCTGTTGCCAGGCTGGAGTGCAGTGGTGTGATCTTGGCTCACTGCAACCTCCGTTTCCCGGGTTCAAGTCATTCTCCTGCCTCAGCCTCCTGAGTAGCTGGGACTACAGGCGTGCACCACCACGCCCGACTAATTTTTGTATTTTTAGTAGAGATGGGGTTTCACCATGTTGGCCAGGATGGTTTCTTGACAATCTCTTGACCTCGTGATCCGCCTGCCTTGGCCTCCCAAAGTGCTGGGATTACAGGTGTGAGCCACCAGGCCCGGCCTTAAATGGTATATTTTTATACAATATTTTCTGTCCCATGCTGGTGTAAATAAATGGCAAACCTTTTCAAAACCCCTGTTTCTTTTCTACGTCTGTGTCCTCCATTTGGAATACCCTTTCTCTCCCTCACTCTTCTTGAAGCCTTTCCTAACTCATATTTAGTGTCAGATGCCCCTCTTTTGATTTTCCCAGTTCCCTATATTTTTTTTTGAGACGGGGTCCTGTTCTGTCACCCAGGCTGGAGTTCTGTGGCGTGATCTCGGCTCACGGCAACTTCTGCCTCCCTGGTTCAAGGGGTTCTTGTGCCTCAGCCTCCTGAGTAGCTGGGATTACAGACATGCGCTACCACGCCTGGATAATTTTTGTATTTTTAGTAGAGACAGGATTTCACCATGTTGTCCAGGCAGGTCTCAAACTCCTGACCTCACGTGATCCCCTCTGCCCCTGTCCTCGGCCTCCCACAGTGCTGAGATTACAGGCGTGAGCCAGTGTGCCGCTGTTGCCCTTTATCAACCTACTTCATCACCCTATATTGTAATTGCAATTCTTCACTCAGCAATAGTGAGCCTTTGAAAACTGAAATCAGACACTGCTACGCTACTCTCAATACTCTTCAATGCTTTTCTGTGAGGCTTATGATGAAATTATAGTACTTATTATGTGGCCTTGGTATTCTCTCTGACACCATTTCTTTTTTTTTTTTTTGGGAGACAGTCTCGCCCTGTCACCCAGGCTGGAATGCAGTGGTACAGTCTCAGCTCACTGCAACCTCTGCCTCCAGGGTTCAAGTGATTCTCGTTACTGAGCTATTGAGTAGCTGGGATTACAGGCGTATGCTACCACACCCGGCTGATTTTTAAATTATTTTTAGTAGAGATGGGGTTTCACCATATTGGCAAGGCTGGTCTTGAACTCCTAACCTCAAGTTATTCACTCGCCTTGTCCTCCAAAATGCTGAAATTACAGATGTGAGCCACCATGCCCAGCCTCTCTCTGACATCATTTCTTAACCCTTATCCCTTAGCTCCCAGGCACACTGACTTCTTGCTATTTCTTGAACACATCAAACCTGTTCCTATCCCAGGGCCTTGTACTTGCTGTGCCTTCACTGAAGTTCCTGCACAAATGTCATTTCCTCAGGGAGACCTTCCCTGCCTGTCTTCTCTAAAATAGCACCTCCTGCTACTCTCGATCCTGCTTTTTCTTCAAAGCAGTTACTCTTCTCTGTCATTGTGTGTGTGTGTATATGTGTGTGTGTGTTTATTTTCTCTTTTCTCCCCTTTAATAGTTATTTCCTGAGGGCAGAAACTTTATTTTGTTCACTGGCATATACCCAACTCCTGGATCATAATGGGCACTCAATAAATATTTATTTTATTTTATTTTATTTATTACTATTTTTTGAGATGGAGTCTTGCTGTGTCACCCAGGCTGGAGTGCAGTGGCGCAATCTTGGCTCACTGCAGGCTCCACCTCCCAGGTTCACACCATTCTCCTGCCTCAGCCTCCTGAGTAGCTGGGACTACAGGCGCCCGCCACCGCGCCCGGCTAATTTTTTGTATTTTTAGTAGAGACCAGGGTTTCACCGCGTTAGCCAGGGTGATCCCGATCTCCTGACCACGTGATCTGCCCGCCTCGGCCTCCCAAAGTGCTGGGATTACAGGCGTGAGCCACCGCGCCTCGCAATAAATATTTATTGAATGAATCAATGAATGGTTTACATGTTTGTTCCACTACAGGTAAGAACTCTGTTTTCTTAGTGGAGTAGAAGGCAGCTCTTGCTGTTGGGCCCAAGGTGTTTGTGTATCTTCAGCCTTTTTCTCTAAAGTGTTTCCACTTAGCATATAAATTAACTGAAATCTTTCCCAGCAACTCTTAACTTTCCCTTGGTATTTAAGCTCCTGAAAGAATAGTTTACAGTCATTGTCTCTACTTTCTCATATTCCAGAGACTTGAATGCTTTATGGCTTCTGTCACTACCTGTCTTCAGAAACTGCCATTGCCACAGTAATTTGTGTTCTTTTTGCTGTAGATCAAATAAGCCCTCTTTAGTCTTTACGCTACTTGACCTCTTTGCCATCATTTGACATGGTTGGCTTCTCCCTCAGACTTGAAACTTTTCCTCCGCAGATATCTATGACTTACCTTTTTCCGGCTTTTTAAACTCTACCTTTCCAGCCACTCCCTTTGCTATTCAGAGCTTTTGCTATCTTTCTCTGCCTACCTCTTAAATTTTGTTACTCTCCAGCATTCAGCTCTGGAGGAAAGAGGCTGGTAAGAAGATCCTTATATTTTACAGCAGGTTTTTGCATGGGCATTTGTTTGGGAGGTAATGATAGGAGCAGAAATGGAAAGTCTTTGAGAAGATTGTGAAATTGGAAAGTGTGGAGCTCTAGAACAGAATAAATTCTAGAGTTAGAGGAGGTGCTTTTTCATGAATGGGTGTATCGTGTGTTGAGAGAGTGGAGTGAGAAATGTACTTCTTTGATCTATTTCACATAGAAGCATGTATTATATAGAAATTCAGTGGTGGCCGGGTGCGGCGGCTCATGCCTGTAATCCCAGCAGTTTGGGAGGCCGAGGCTGGTGGATCGCCTGAGGTCAGGAGTTTGAGACCAGCCTGGCCAACATGGTAAAACCCCGTCTGTAATAAAAATACAAAAATTAGCTAGGCATGGTGGCAGGCGCCTGTAATCCCAGCTCCTCCGGAGGCTGAGGCAGGAAAATTGCTTGAATCCAGGAGGCGGAGGTTGCAGTGAGCCAGGAGATTGCTCCACTGCACTCCAGCCTGGGCGACAAGAGCGAGACTTCGTCTCAAAAAAAAAAAAAAAAAAAAAAAAAAAGAAAAGAAAGAAATTCAGTAGGTTAGCAGAGGTCCGTATGGGGCAGTAGGCAGTCAAGGTCCTGACACCTTCATTTCCTAAACAGAGGAACTTGGAGCCTTAAAGAGAGGCAGTGCCTTGGTTAACCCAATCTTTACTGACTTAATTGTAAAAGGTTGATAAAAACTTTCAAGATGTATTTTAAAATATTACTCCTCTATCTTCTAGGCTGAGAACTTAGGTCTAAAAGATAAAAGTTGATCTGCTTGTGGATCCTATCTAGCCAGGGCTTGGAGAAGCCTGGAAACATCTGTCTAATGAACTAAGCCCTTAGGCTTCAGCTCAAGGAGTTCTGTCATCCATTGAATCAGTGTATCATACTGGAAAGTGATTTCTTTTACCAATTATATATATACCAATTATTTTATACATATACCAATTATATGTATATATAATTGGTAAATCACTTTCCATTATTTTTTTTATATATATATATATATATTTTTTTTTTTTTTTTTGAGACAATGTCTTGCTCTGTTGCCTAGGCTGGAGTATGGTGCTCACTTCAGCCTTGATCTCCTGGGCTCAAATGATCCTCCTGCCTCAGCCTCCTGAGTAGCTGGTACTACAGGAGTGTGCCACCATGCCTGACTCAGTTTTTTTTTTTTTTTTTTTTTTTTGAGACGGAGTCTTGCTCTGCCGCCCAGGCTGGAGTACAGTGGCCGGATCTCAGCTCACTGCAAGCTCCGCCTCCCGGGTTCACGCCATTCTCCTGCCTCAGCCTCCCGAGTAGCTGGGACTACAGGCGCCTGCCACCTCGCCCGGCTAGTTTTTTGTATTTTTAGTAGAGACGGGGTTTCACCGTGTTAGCCAGGATGGTCTCGATCTCCTGACCTCGTGATCCGCCCATCTCGGCCTCCCAAAGTGCTGGGATTACAGGCTTGACTGACTCAGTTTTTATATTTTGTATAGACAGAGTCTTGCTATGTAGCCCATGCTGGCCCTGGCCTGTACTTCCTCTTTTGTGAAGTGGCAAGTTAAGTCTTTTGCCTACTCTTTCTATTGTATTGGTTTTTTCTTGAATAAGAGTTCTTTAAATTTCCAGAATACTAGTTTGTTGTTGCTTAAATATATTGCAGACATCTTCTCCCACCTTGGGATTTGTCTTTTTCTTTCTATTTATCCTGTCTTTTGATTAAGAATCTCTAAATTTAGCTGGGCATAGTGTTTCATGCCTCTAATCCCAGTGCTTTGGGAGGCCAAGGCGGAAGGATGACTTGAGGCCAGGAGTCCAAGACCAGCCTAAGCAACATAGCAAGACCCCCTCTCTCAAAAAAATGAGCCGGGCATGGTGGCTCATGCCTATAGTCCCACCTACTAGGGAGGCTGAGGCAGAAGGATCACTTGAGCCCAGGAATTCAAGGTTACAATGAACTATAATCATGCCACTGTAGTCTAGCCTGGGTGACAGAGCAAGACCCCATCTCAAAACAAACAAAACACAAAAAGAATTTCTAAATTTAATATAATTTATGTGAGTCTTTTATAGTTTGTGAGTTTTGTGTCTTGTGTTTCTGGAAATATTTTTTCATATAGGAATAAGGTAAGACACAAGTTAATTTTTTTTTCAAGTGGATTCCCATTTATTGAAAATCCTCTTCTTTCCCCAATAATCAACAGAGCTACCTCTTTCATATATCAGGGACCTAGCTATGTGGGTATGTTTCTGAGCTCACTCTTTGGTTCCATTGGGCTATTTGTGTATCCCTGCCCTCACAGTTTTAATTATGATAACTGTAATAAGCCCTGTTGTATGGGAGAAGTAAGTCCTCACGCTTTGTTCTTGTTCAAGAGTTTCATTCTTGCCTGTTCTTGGTCCTTTGCATTTCCATATAAAATTTAAAATCACTATGGGATTTTGATTGGAATTGCATTGCATCTATGAACCAATTTAGGAAGAACTGGTATTTTTAGAAGATTATACTGTAAATGTGTATTTTCCGCATTTATTTAGATCTTTTGTAAGGTCTCCCAGTGGGTTTTTAAAAATTTTCTCTGTGATGATCTTACACATCTTTTGTTAGATTTATTTTTAGACACTTTGTATGTTTTAATGCTATTGTAAATGTTACCTTTTACAAAAATTTTATTTTCTAAATGTTGTTGCTGATCTCAGATATTGTTCTGAGAGATGTAAAGGTGCAGTTCTATGTGTGTCTGTGGTCTGAGGTGCTGGGTAGGATAGGAAGAGCTATGTAAAGAAAAGTCAGCAGGAGAATGGGAGTGAAAAGGGCCTTTCCTCTTTCACAGTGGTTTTTCTCCTCCTTTGTGTAAGATTTAAGAAATATCCATTTGTTTTCACATGTGCAGCCTGTGGAATAAAGGGCAGATCATGTATTTTTTTCTGTAAGGGTACGAACCGTATCCTTTCATGCCATAATGTTGCACAAGAGGTTCTAATTAATTGCTGGGAGAAGTAAAAATTTTGAGTAGGCAGTTTCTGATCCAAATTACAGCATTTCTTGGGGAAAGGAAAGAGATTTGTTAATTATATTCTTCACCAAGCCTGATTTTCGAGGATTTTCTAGATTAGGTCTCCTGTTGAAAATCCTCCAATCTTAGGCATGTCAGTTGATTAAATGATTCTGTTTATAATGTGACTTAGAGAATTTCATAACCTACTTCATTCCAGTACTTAGCGATAATCAATTTCTCATTCTTGCTTATTCATCACGTTATGCTAGGCCCCTGGAGAGCAGATACCAGATAGAGTTCCTGCTCTAACACAAAACAAAACAAAAACAAAAGCCCAAATTCTAATGGATCCCATCTCCCAGAGAAAATCACTGTTAGCATATGGTTTATATCTCTCTAGTGTTCTTGCAAATGTATGTTTTTAAAATAACTGAGCTAATACTACAGACCCAATTCTGTGTCCTGCTTTTTTCATATTATTGAAATATTTTTATAAGTAGCCTTTTTTAATGGGGTGTATAACATTCTGTTCCGTGCCATCGTTTATTACTTTCTCCTTAGTTGGACAATTGAATCATTTTCTGTTTTTCACGCTTACATTAATATTTAGATAAATATTTTTTAAATCGTTTTTTGCATTTCAGATTATTTCCTTAGAAGTGGAAGTATTGACTTAAAGAATTTGACCATTTTAATGTTGGAAAAATTATTCTGTGATTATTAAGATCTTAGCACTTAGCACTGTGTGCTAAGTATTGGAGAGAGGGTAATGAACAAGACAGATAAGGTTCTTATTGTCTTTCATGGAATTATAGAAGTTCCATGAAAGACAAAGACTCAACAAAGAGTTAGATGAGCTAATTCATAGTTACAAACTTTGGTAATTGCCTTTTAAAAAAACAAAAACACAAGATGTTATAACAGAATAACAGATCTAATAGTGAGGGTTTTAATGTAGGGAAGGCTTGAGGAAGAGACATTTAAGCAGAGATCCAAAGCGTAAGCAGTGGTTTGACAAACGAAAGAAGTAATAGCATGTGTGAAGACAGGGCTAGGGGGTGGAGGAGGAGAAATCAGGAGGAGGAGGAGGCAGAGGTTATTGGGGAAAATTGTCACAAAGGAACTAGAAGAGTGTCAGTATATCAGTGGAGGGAGTTTGAGAAGAAGTAATGTGAGATGAATACTTTATTTCAAACATAAAGTATGAACGAGCCATGATGGTGCCACTGTACTGCAGCCTGGGCAACAGAGTGAGACCCTGTCTTAAAATAAATAAATAAAAATGTTTAAAAAGTGAGCTTAAAATACAGCCATCACCTAGGCCGGGCATGGTGGCTCATGCCTGTAATCCCTGCTTTGGGAGGCCAAGGCAGGCTGATCATGAGGTCAGGAGTTCAAGACCATCCTGACCAACATGGTGAAATCCCGTCTCTACTAAAAATACAAAAATTTAGCCGGGCGTGGTGGCAGGCACCTGTAATCCCAGCTACTTGGGAGGTTGAGGCAGGAGAATCGCTTGAACTTGGGAGGTGGAGGTTGCAGTGAGCCAAGACCATGCCACTGCATTCCAGCCTGGGCAACAGAGCAAAACTGTATCTCAAAAAGACACACACACACACACACACACACACACACACTGCCATCATCTGTCCTATCTGTCCTGGGTCTAAGGAATAACGTATCTGTGGTAATGTGTGATCCTCCCAGGTTTGCAGGTCTTGACTCAGTACTTCATCAGCAGTAGGTTGTGGTCACAGGAAATGGAAGCTGCCTCAGGACCTGTAGCAACTTGCCTGCATGCTGGGTTATGTTATCTTTTGAGTGGTGCCCAATACGAGGTGTCTAGGGGAAAGTCTTCACTGGTTGGAGCCCATGACATTTGGGTATGATGACTAGATTTTTCATAGAGCTGAGCTTCAATAAACTGATGCATACGCTTGTGAGAACTCAAATCAGAAATGGACACAGGAACTGAATTACATTTCTATTCTCTGAAATCCCAGAGTTCATAAAAATAAATTTGTTGCTTTTGTGTATACATGTGTAAATTACATTTTATTATAGAAATTAACATTAGTGAAATTGACAGCTTTCTGTGTTTAAAGATTTTTCTGTAGGTGAGCCAAAGTTCTCTGTTTTTCTGATTTCTCTTATTCATTCCCTATAATTTCAGCATTTTCATTCTCGTTAAGACTTAATATTCCTGAGGGTATTATTGTGAATGTCTTTATGTTAACTCCATACTTCAATACTTTATGTAGTTTTCTAAGTAATAACACTTTCAGTATGTGTTCTTTTTTTTTTTTTTTTTTTTTTTTTTTTTTTTTTT
>NC_037678.1:10018201-10067801 GCF_003255815.1 Theropithecus gelada
AAAAAAAAAAAAAAAAAAAAAAAAGGGGCCCCAAAAAAAACAAAAAAAAGGGGTGGCTTTTTTTTTTTTTTTTTTTTTTTTTTTTTTTTTTTTTTTTTTTGAGACTGAGTCTGGCTCTGTCGCCCAGGCTGGAGTGCGGTGGCCGGATCTCAGCTCACTGCAAGCTCCGCCTCCCGGGTTCACGCCATTCTCCTGCCTCAGCCTCCCGAGTAGCTGGGACCACAGGCGCCCGCCACTTCGCCCGGCTAGTTTTTTGTATTTTTTAGTAGAGACGGGGTTTCACCGTGTTAGCCAGGATGGTCTCGATCTCCTGACCTCGTGATCTGCCCGTCTCGGCCTCCCAAAGTGCTGGGATTACAGGCTTGAGCCACCGCGCCCGGCACAGTATGTGTTCTAATGAAAATTTTAGCAGAGCACCTGCCCTTTCTGGGTAGGTAATGATTTTTTTTTGTTATGAACTTTTCCCATGCCATTTGAATTTCTTTGATAAATAAGGGCTTTTCATTACACTTGGCACACATTTATGAATGCTGTCATATATGTCAGACACTGAGCAAGATTTGGGAATGCAGAGGAATTTTTTGTTTGTATTTTTTTTTTTTTGAGACAGAGTCTCAAATTACAATATGCTTCATATTACAGGCATATGCCACTATGCCCAGCTAATTTTTGTATTTATAGTAGAGATGGGGTTTCACCATGTTGGTCAGGCTGGTCTCGAACCCCTGATCCACCTGCCTCAGCCTCTCAAAGTGCTGAAATTACAGGTGTGAGCCACCACCCCTCCTGGCTAGGATTAAGCCATGCGGTATTAACGGAGGCAGGCGCAGGTGCTGGGGGAGCCTAAAGGAGGGGTAGTTAGCATATCCGTGGAGACTGTGTGAGATGGGGAGAGTGCCAGGGATCAGAGAGGGCTTTATGGAGAAGGCAGCACCTTAAACTGAATTTTCAAAGAGAAATAACAGTCAGTTGGTAACAAGGATGGTTTTTAGTAGAAACAAGGCCGAAGAGAAGGAGCACAGTTCAGAAGCTATTACTCAAGTACACACTACCACCTGTGAAATACTACTGTCAAAAACTTTAACCTGGACTGGGTGAGGTGGCTCACATCTGTAATCCTGCCACTTTGGGAGGCTGAGGCAGGAGGATTGCCTGAGCCCAGGATTTCAAGACCAGCCTGGGTAACTTGATGACGCCCCCCATCTCTACAGAAATTTTAAATATTAGCTGAGTATGGTGGCATGTACCTGTGGTCCCAGCTACTTGGGAGGCTGAGATGGGAGGATCGTTTGAGCCTGGGAGGTCGAGGCTGCAGTGAGCCGAGATCACTCCACTGCAGTCCAGTCTGGGCAACAGAGTGAGACCCTGTCTGAAAAAAAAAAAAAGAGAGAGAGAGATAACTGAAAATTTGAACACTGGTTGTTTAACTGATATTAAGGAATTTATAAAATTTAAGTGTGAAAATATTATAGTTATGTTAAGAAAATAGTTGTTGTTGGCCAGGTGCAGTGGCTTATGCCTGTAATCCCAGCACTTTGGGAGGCCAAGGCAGGCAGATCACGAGGTCAGGAGATTGAGACCATCCTAGCCAACATGGTGAAACCCCGTCTCTACTAAAAATACAAAAATTAGCCAGGCTGGTGGTGTGCGCCTGTAATCCCAGCTACTCAGGAGGCTGAGGCAGGAGAACCGCTTGAACCTGGGAGGTGGAGGTTGCAGTGAGCCGAGATCGTGCCACTACACTCCAGCCTGGGCGACACAGCAAGACTCTGTCTCAAAAAAAAAAAGAAAAAAAAATCATTAATAACTGCCAAAACTGTTAAAAAATTTAAAACTAGGCTAGGTGCCGTGGCTTATGCCTGGATTCCCAACACGTTGGGAGGCCAAGGCTGGTGGATCACTTGAGGCCAGGAGTTCAAAACCAGCCTGGGCCAACATGGTGAAACCCCATCTCAGCTAAAAAAAAAATATGTAAAAATTAGCTGGGTATGGTGGTGGGCGACTGTAATCCCAGCTAGTTGGGAGGCTGAGGTATGAGAATCACTTGAACCTGGGAGGTAGAGGTTGCAGTGAGCCGAGATTGTGCCACTGTACTCCAGCCTGAGTGGCAGAGTGAGACTTTGTCTCAAAAAAAAAAAAACAAAAACAAAAAACTATATTGATATCCTACAGTATAATGTCCCTTTAGAGTGAATTAATAGAGACTGTAGATCATATCAAATTTGTGTTGATTTGCTAGTTAGGATTAGAAGCAAAGCTTTTGTTCTATTGGAAATTAAGATCATTATCTCTCATTCCCTTGGTGCTGTTAACTTGAAGTCATCTTCATTTGTGCAGAGCCCTTGTTAAAGTTTACTTTAGTTCTTTTTCTACGAAGTGTTACTAATTTGCGCAAAAACATAATGGAACTGAAGCTTTCACAGGGGTTCAGACTTTTAGAATTGTAACTTTTAGAATTTTGACAATGAATGTTGCTGTGCTAATACTCTTGAGAGTAAATGCAAAATCTTAGCAATTGAGAAAGATTACATTGCTTCTTGTTTTATTTTTTAAAGATTACTGTTTAAAAAATTGTTTTTCTTTTATTTAGCTCTTTTTACCTCAAAGTGCCAATGAGATAATGGGTGTGGAATTGCTAAGAAAAAGTCAAATCAACTGAGATGTTATGTTTGTTACTCCTATCGCATGACTCTTAGTATCTCCTGTGGCACTGGAGTATTGACACTGTAGCATTACATGCTCTCTTCTAGGGTGAACACTTTTGGCAGGAGGGAGACAGTCCTCTGCCCTTCCTACCATCTTCTGTGCAGTAATCTTAAAATTTCGTATTTATTTTCCTATAAATACCGAACTGTGAAAACTTGTTTCATTTGAAAACCCTCATTACTAGAGAGACAAAGTAAATTTAACAAAGACCAGGTGTGGTGGCTCAAGCCTGTAATCCCAACACTTTGGGTAGCTGAGGCAGGGGGATTACTTGAATTTAGGAGTTCAAGGCCAGCCTGGGCAACATGGTGAAACTCCATCTTTACTAAAAATACAAAAATTAGCCGGGTGTTGTGGCATGTGTCTGTAGTCCAAGCTACGGGCAGGCTGAGGTGGGAGGATCACTTGAGCCCGGGAGGTTGAGGCTGCAGTGAGCCGAGATCATGCCATTGTACTCAGTCTGGGGAACAGAATGAGACCCTGTCTCTCAAAAAAAAAAAAAGAAGAAGAAGAACAAGAAACTCCTCACACAGCAAATTATACAGCCCACATAAGGACCAAGGAATGACTCAATCTCTCAATCTTCTCAACCTTTTTGGGATGCTTTTCCCTTAATTGCTAACCTTTGACCAGACTGTCACGTAGACTCAGAGTTGAAATTTACCTGTTTTTCATAAGTCAGTTTGAGAATTTGGTTGCCAGAAGGGGCCAGTGAGATGCTTCTGCCTTCCCAGAGCAGCATTTAGCCCACACTGGCTGCTACTCTTTGCCTGTTGAGTCATTCCCACAGTTCTATATAGAGCTTTTCTGGCTTTTCTTTTAAACATGATGTTCTTGG
This sequence comes from Theropithecus gelada, assembly GCF_003255815.1. NCBI lineage: Eukaryota > Metazoa > Chordata > Mammalia > Primates > Cercopithecidae > Theropithecus > Theropithecus gelada. Next base: position 10,021,746 of record NC_037678.1, read on the forward strand.
AGTGAGAAAGGAAGGAAGTTTTTCTCTCTGGTACTGAGTCGCCCTCACCCCAAATCTGCATTGCTTCTCTTTACTAATAACAAAATATTGCCTTCAGTCATTCTGAGACTATTTTCTCTCTTAAGGTTTCCTAGTGCTTTTATTTACCATTTGTTTACTATGTAAGCATTAAGGTATTTGCTGGGCTGTTTGCAGCAGCCAGCTTTCACATACAGGCTGATAGTTAACCAGAAAGATTGAGGAATTCTAGATAAACATACCAAACATGAATTCTTAGTTTCCAACTTTTAAAAAGTCAATCAGATAGGCTGAAAGTAATCTTAATATCATTATTTTGAATATCAGTTAATGAAAGGTGCTGTGGGGAGTGGTGGTTCATGCCTGTAATCCCAGCACTTTGTGAGGCTAAGGTGGGCGGATCGCTTGAGCCTAGGGGTTTGAGACTGGCTACTCAGGAGTCTGAGGTGGGAGGAGCTCTTGAGCCTGGGAGGTTGAGGTTGCAGTAAGCCATGTTTGTGCCACTGCATTCCAGTCTGGGCGACAGAGTGAGACCCTGTCTCAAACATACAAAAAAAGTAAATAAAATCAAATAACATCAGTATGCTCTCTATTCACAGACCGTATATCTAATACAAGCATAAGTAAGAGGCTCTTTTAGGGGATTGACAGATCTGAAAGACAGATTACAGTTTCAGAATGTTTTCAGATGACTTTTTGAAACAGATATTTTAATTGGAGTGGGGGTGGAGAAATAGTTGAGCTTCTGTAGTTAAATGTTCAACTTCCTTAGCCTGTTATCTATAAATACCACAGATAAAAAAGCCGTTGGAATTCTTTTTCAGAAAATTTATGCAGCTTACATTTTGTATATATGTGTTTATATGTGTTTAATCCTCTTCTCCACCTCTCTTCAATGGGTCAGTAATTGGACTGCTTCTTTCATGAGGTTGAGTTGTTTGGATTGTGTTTAATCTGTTCCACTAAACTGCATTAACAGCAGTCTTTTATAGTAGGATTTTGAACAAAACCTCATCTTCTCTTATAAAGAGAGGAAAAAAGCAGTTGATCTGTTTTCTGAAAGTCTCTTTATATATGTCTCTCCCCTCCTCCAGAGACAAATAGCAAGGGGAGGAGCTCACTCACTGTTCTAACCACACTTAGTATGTCTTAACTGGAGAGCTTTTTGGTTTCCTGTCGGCAGTAATTCAACTTTGTGTCATCTTGACTCGCCTGAAGGGTGGATAAATTGGTAACTGCACTGAGAAGGGGAGTGAGTTCTCACAGTCTGATTTGAGCGTAAGGCATCAGATTGAATTTGTGAAAGCTTTCCATAGCCTTTCAAGACAGCTTTTCTTCTGTGACTTGGACTTTCTTCAGTATATTTGTGGACTTTTGTTTCTGGAAGAATCCGTCATGACTCTACTGGAACCTGACATGTTAATGATGGCAGTACAATCAGGTAATTCCTATAGATCCTAATTTCCTAATTTGCTAATAATTTCCTACAAATCTTATTTGCCATAGTCTTCTTTAAAAAAAGTTGGTCAAATGGGGAGGAAGAAATGTACTGCATTTTCAGTTTTTTATTAATTTTTCTCTCATTGCAAATTCTAGTTATTCCGAAAGTTTTGAATTAGATGCTTACTGGTTTTAAGACTATTCAGTCGAGGAGACCTATTTGAGAAAAAAACTATTCATCTTCTTTAATCAAGTATTGTATTGTCTGTGGCACTGTTTTAAATGAAGGACAATTAAATTGCTTTGCTGTTTTATACATTGTCTTTAATCATTAGTCTACACTCTTTGTTTTTCTGAAAGCATCTTTAAATTTTTTTTCTTTGCTGTTCTTTCTTGTTTGTGGTATATCCTTTCTGTATCATCTTTTGGTTCTGTGGAAATGTCCTTAATAACACATAGGATTAGGACTGAATTTTGGAGATGGGTAAGTTTGAGCAAAGAGTCAGTCAACACAAGGCAGGATTTTTGGCATTTTATCTCTAAAAACAGTTTTCCAATTGAGAGTTTTTTAAAACCTTTAAAAAATACAGTTAGTTTTTAATGGTTTCTTTTAGTGTTTTTACACTTGGAAGTCAGATATCTAAAAATAGGGAATGTTCTTTTGCTATTTTTAGATCTCTACTAAAATGTAATCTGTAGTGTTTTCTTGTTTGAGAGCATATCTTAAAAGATTCAGACAAGTGGCATTTGGGGACCTCTTCCCCATCCACTGGCTTTCACTCAAAGGGAAATAAGACTTCTTGGTTCTGGCAGATACTGTCTCTGGCAGAATTGGTCTCACTGTTCTCCTTGGGGAGCATTTTAGGTAGTATGTTGAAAGACATAGGTATACATCAGTTGAAGACAGGATCAGATGCTATCTGGTTAATAAAGCTTACGATCAGGGAAGGGGCAAAGAAGACAGATACCACTACCATTTTGTTCTTTCTGGTTTTACTAATATGACAGTAATGAGTCATTTTTTATGCACATAGGCTGTGTCTTTCAGGTTCTTTCCTTTTCCTCCTACAGATCTATTGAGCTTTGTGTTCTAAACAAGATAGTGTGCTTATCCGAATGCTTTCCATCTGTCTTTGATGAAAAAGCTCCCAGTTACACTAATTTGAATTTATTTTTCCTCTCTATTCCGGTTCTTTGCTATGTGTGGGCAAGGGCCTATTTTATCTTGAGGGTTAGATTTTAGCATTTGAACTCTCTCCCTTTTTAAAATCACCTTGTTACTTACAAATCATCTCAGTCCAGTAACTTTATAAAGGTTAAAAGATTGTTTGCTTTCTTCTTAGGTAGTCTCAGTGTTCTCAGCCTTAAGAGGGAAAGGGACATACTTAATATTTTCTTGTCTTGCCTGCTAAGAGCTGTTTTTCCTTTCCGGCATGTGTTGGGCAGGGCTAGCCACCCATCTGTTGAACCAGCTACTTCATAAAACTTACAAAGGATGATAGTATGTGAAACGAAATTGACAGGAGTGTTGGATGCAGGTTGAATGAAAGGTCTGCCAAAAATAGCATGTATGTGAACTTCTTTCTTTTGTTTATGTTCGTAAAAGTGGAGAGACTCTGGATATAGAAAGTAATAGCAAACTGATATCTCCAGTAGCTGCCTCCTAAATGATCAAAAACATTAGCAATGTGTTGGTTTTGTAAAATTGCTACTGTTTTGTTCTGAAGTGCTGTAGCCGTTACCTGGATTCTAATAGTAATATGACAGCTATATAGTAAAATATTGTCTTTCTTTATGATAGGAAATGAAAAAGCGTCTGTTATGAAGCCTCAGTGAACTAAAAGCCATTCTCTGAGAAGTCAGGACTTTTAGACTTTATCAGTAGATAAAACATATGAGCCATAAATTTTCTAGCAATAGAATATTTTGACCTGTATGAATATATGCTTTATAGGTGAGACTGCTATTTAATGAGAGCTTTAAAGTAAACCTTGTTGACAGAATTCAGGATGGAAAGTTTTACCCTAAATAAAACTTCAGGATGTTGAATATGATAGCAAACTTCAAGGGTACGTTGTAAATTTATGAACAATTTTCTTTTGAATATTTGGACCTTGGGGGTTTTGGTGAGACATGTTCGTGTATGTTATATACAAACTTTCAGGCCTGGCATGGTGGCTCACACCTGTAGTCCCAACACTTCAGGAGGCTGATGCAGGATAATTGCTTGAGCCCAAGAGTTCAAGACCCCATCTCTACAAAAAAAAAAAAAAAAAAAAAAAATTAGCCAGGCATGGTGGTGCCCACCTGTAATCAGAGCTACTTGAGAGGCTGAGGTAGGAGAGCCCAGGAGGTCGAGGCTGCAACAAGCTGTGATCATGCCATTCTACTCCAATCTGGGTGACAGAGCAAGATTCTGTCTCAAAAAAGCAAAATAAAACTTTCATCCTCCTCACTGCTGGTAGTCTCTTACTGGACCTTTGGAACCAGTCTTCCTAATTAGATTATTAGCTTCGCAAGGGCAATATATTAATCTATATATTGGCTTCTGATACTGGCACATGGTATACAGTAAGTATTTTTGAATGAAAGAGAGTAATGAAATTTAGATTGTCATACTTTAATGAAACAAGTATAAACTTTTTTTTGTTTTTTTTTCACAAGTATAAACTTTTAAATCAAGATTTTATCGAAGTATTTTGGGATCTGTTCTTACATTAAGAAATGAATCTTCTACCCACCATCCTGTATTTTAGCCAATCCTTGTCCAAAGCAGATGTTGAAAAATAGCTTTCAAAGTTGGAATTCTTCTGCATCTCAGAATGTGCAGTATGCCATGTCTGCTCGTGATGTTTATTGCTGAATGTAAGTGTTCTGATCAAACCACAGTTAGAGCTTTTCTCGCTACTATGGAAATGTATCTGGATAATTTTGATTAGAAAATGAATGATCTAAGATGGACATTATGGGGCTGGGCACAGTGGCGCACGCCTGTTACCTCAGCACTTTAGGAAGCGGAGGCAGGTGAATCATTTGAGGTCAGTAGTTCAAGACGAGCTTGGCCAACATAGGAAACCCCGTCTCTACTAAAAATACAAAAATTAGCCAGGCATGGTGGTGCATGTCTGTAGTCCCAGCTACTTGGGGGGCTGAGGCAGGAGAATCGCTTGAACCCAGGAGGAAGAGGCTGCAGTGAGCTGAGATTGTGCCACTGCACTCCAGCCTGGGCGACAGAGTGAGACCCTGCCTCAAATAAAACAAAACAAACAAAAACAAACAACAACAACAAAACAAATAAGATGGACATTATAGAATTTCTGAAGCTAAGTCTTAGGGAATTTGGGGGCGTGGTACTGACTCTGGTGTGTTTTAGAATGGAGAAATGCTAGGACTTGGCTCTTGACAGCTAATGTGTAAGGCTTTGACTAGACGGGCCCTAAGCTGTATCCAGCCACTGCAGTCCTCTTAGTTATAACAACAGCGGGACAGAATTCACAGAATTCACAGAAGTGAATTCACTTCTGTCACTTGCGGGACAGAAAAGGATTGAAACAGTTCCTGAGGTATGCTTTGGTCCATGATATAAACCTGATCTTAATGAGGCACAGTTAGGGAGTCACTTTGTTTTTTCTCTCTCTGTCTTGTGCATGTATGTCTGTGTGCACACCCACACATTTGTCCATGCACGGAATGTCTCTGGAAGGACCACAGAAGCTGATAACAGTGGCTGCCTCAGTAAAGGGGAATAGAGAACTGGGGAGCTGGGGTGGAAGAGACTTTGTTGTTGTTGTTATGAGAGTGCTCCGTAAATGCCAAAGAATATATAAAGTATTATAAGATTTGATTAATGCACACCTACTAACCAGCCTAAGAAAAACAGCACAACCTATATACTGAAGTTTTCTAAGTGTTCTCTTTGATTTATCCTTCAGAAAATGCTTTTATTTTTAACTGTGTACTTTAAAATCTTTTTGGTTTTGTGCCACATACATGTTATTTATTTGAAAATATCTGTTTTATTTTTGAAAATATTTCTTCAGCACTTTGGGAAGCTGAAGTGGGCGAATCACTTGAGGTCAGGAGTTCGAGACCAGCCTTGCCAACATGGTGAAACCCCATCTCTACTAAAAATACAAAAGTTAGCCAAGCGTGGTGGTGGGCGCTTGTAATTCCAGCTACTCAGGAAACTGAGGCAGGGGAATCTCTTGAACCCGGGAGGCGGAGATTGCAGTGAGCCTAGGTCGCACCACTGCATTCCAGCCTGGGCGACAGAGCGAGACTCCATCTCAAAAAATAAAAATAAAATATTTCTTCAGTCCATTTAGTCTCTCCTTCCTTGATATCTGTATACTTAAAATTCCTGCATTGTTTTTTAACTTCTAGTTCCCTAATCATTACAATTTGTCTCTGCACTGTATGTTTGAGAATAGTATGGATCAAGAGGGGAGTGGCAGTTAGTAAAAATGAGGTTAAAAGGAACTATCATAGGGCAGATTGTGGACAAATAAATTTTGCCCTTTTTGATAGTATGTTAACTCTTTAAGGAAGTTGCCCCATTTGGGTTCACATCACTCAGAAGTCTATAAAACTGATGAAAAACTCCAGGTTGCACTAGCAATACCTACTTTTTGGATCTCTTAATGCTCTAAATCTTTTGGCAAGGGTTACAATGGATGAAGAAGAATTGTCTTGGAATACATTAACACTAACGATAGCTGATGAGCTTTTAAAAAATTGCAAAAAAAAAAATCTCATAGTGTTTTAAGAAAGTTTACAAATTTGTGTTGGGCCACATTCAAAGCCATCCTAGGCTGCAGGATGTACACGCTTGCTCTAAATATTAATGTGGACTTTAAAAGAACATACTTTTTTTTTTTTTTTTTTGAGGCGGAGTTTCACTCTTGCTGTCCAGGCTGGAGTGCAGTGGTGCGATCTGGGCTCACCGCAACCTCCACCTCCCGGGTTCAAGCAATTCTCCTGCCTCAGCCTCCTGAGTAGCTGGGATTACAGGCATGCACCACCATGTCCCGCTGATTTTGTGTTTTTAGTAGAGACGGGGTTTCTCCATGTTGGTCAGGCTGGTCTCAAACTCCTGACCTCAGGTGATCCTCCCGCCTCTGCCTCCCAAACTGCTGGGATTACAGGTGTGAGCCACCGCACCTGGCCACTTTTTTTTATATTCAAGGGATTTTAGAGTTTGAGAGAAACCTTAGGTAGGGAAACCTTAGGTAGAAAATTCTTGCCCTCCACTTTAAGATAAGGAAATTGACCCATTTCAAAGAAACCATCAGAGGCCTCTAATATATGAGATTGTTTATAATTTTTCCCAAAGATTTTGGTTTTCTTTGGGTTTTTCCTTTGCAGGATTCTATCACTACTCTGACTGACTCACATCTTAGGAGGTGGAGATAAAAACCAGTGCCTGGGTATTCACCTTCTGCCCGCTGGGAAGTGGAGTCAGAATGCGACAGGCCTCATAGTTCTCCAGTGTACCTCCATCTTATCTTACTCTGTATTCCCTAGTCTTGGTGATCTCATACTTTAATGATGATCTCAGAAGACAGGTAGGTAGACAGACAGCTGTTGTCATCAGTATTCTGGCTTACATCTTACTGCCCCTTCTCTGACTCACTGATTTATCTGAAGTCCCCTTAGAGTTAGGACGCAGATCAAAGAAATTTGAATTCATCTGTCAGTCTGCATCTTTTTTTCCCTCCTTTTTGTTTCTTTTTGGATGAGGCAAGCTGTCAAGACCAAGAACTAACAGTTTTAGCTTTATTAAAACAGTGCCAAATTAAATAAAGATGAGACTCATAAAGTCTTGTTTTTTTGGAACTTCACTTTTATGATTACCACATGCATTATTTTTAAAAAAGATTTTCCTTATAACAACAAGGAAAATAATGCTGAAAAACCACTCTGCCATCAGTGACAAAAACCCCACTTTCTTTGCTTTGCACTCATCAAGCTAAAGGGCAGTATCTGGCTGAGCTCATAGTATCAGAGGTCTGGGGCATTAATCTCATGGCAAAGTTGCATAAATGGATGATGGTGGCAGTAGGGTGAGTATAGAGGGCTTAGAAAAGAGGAATATATGGCAACTACATAGTGCAAACAAACTCAGTAGTGAAATTTTTGTAGTCTGTCATAATTTATAAATATTTTAATATGTGTGTGTGTGTGTATACATATATATATATATATATATATATATATATATATATTTTTTTTTTTTTTTTTTTTTTTTAGACAAGGTGTTGCTCTGTCACCAGGCTAGAGTGCGGTAGTGTTCACTGCAGACTCAACCTTCCTGGCTCAAGCAATCCTCCCATCTCAACCTCCCAAGTAGCTGGACCACAGGCATGCACTGCTATACCCCAATATTTTTTTCTCCTCCTCTGCCCCAGTAAGTTTTTTATTTTTTGTGAAAATGAGGTCTTGCTGTGTTGCCCAAGCTGGTTTTCAACTCCTGAGCTCAATCAGTCCTCCGACCTCTGCCTCCCAAAGTTTTGGGATTACAGGCGTAAGTCACTGCTCGTAAGCCCCTCAGCCTTATGTATATTGTTTGATCTTCACAACAACTTTTTGCAGTGTCTGTATCTTCACAATTTACAGTGGAAACTGAGGCTCAAAAGCTTAAGGGCACACAGTAAGAGATGGAACAGGTGTTTAATTCAGCTTTTTGAGTTTAAACACTATTTATTACATGATCCATTTAAAATTAATCAGGTCATATCCCTCCGTACTCACAACCTGCCAGTAATTCTCATTCACTGGAAAAGCCACAGTCCTTATACTGCTCTACAAAGTCCCACGTGAACTGCTTTATAACTCTTGATTTTATCTCCTTCTCTTCTCTCCCTTGCTTATTTTACCCCAGCCATATTGGCTTTGTTTGCTGTCCCTGAGCACCTTAGCTCCCGTACCAGGGCTTTTGTACTTGTTATTCCTTCTATGTAGAGCACCTTTCCCTGAGTAGCCTCATGGCTTGCTCCTGCATCACTTTGAGATTTTTGATTAAATGTTCCTTTTGGGCCCGTTATGGTGGCTCATACCTATAATCCCAGCGCTTTGGGAAGCCGAGTAGGGAGAATCACTTGAAGCCAGGAGTTCAAGGCTAGTCTGGGCATCATGGTGAGATGCTGTCTCTATGAAGCAACAGCAACAACAACAACAAATTAGCCAGGCATGGTGGCATGTGCCTGTAGTACTAGCTACACAGGAGGCTGAGTGGGGAGGATCAGTTGAGCCCAAGAATTTGAGGCGGCAGTGAGCTATGACTGTGCCACTGCACTCCAGCCTGGGTGACAGAGCAAGACCATGTCTCTTAAAAAAAAAGAAAAAAGTGAAAAGAAAAGTTACTTTTTCAGTTAGGCACTCCCTGACCATCCTATTTTATAAAATCTTGCTTTTATTTTCCTTCATACCACTTATTTGACAGAATAGATAGTTCATTTGTTTATTGGTTGTGGCTATCTCTTTGTAAAATGTAAGTGCCACAAGGAGGATTCGTTTTCCTTTTTGATTTTTCTACATTGAATACTTTCTGCATTGTAAATGTATAAGAATACTTTCTACATTGTAAGCACTTAATAATTGTTGAATAGGTGATGTACCAAAATTAGGATTTTTTTTAGGTTAAGTGTGTTCCTGAGACCATGCCTTGTAACTGTTTGTATAGTGTGCCCTAACTGAAGAGGCACTATAATATAGCTCATTGGTTTTCAAAGTGTGGTCTGAGGACCCCCAGGTGTCCTTGAAACATTTTCAGTGGATATGAATCAAAATTTTATGTATTTATACTAAAATGTAATTTCCCCTTCTTAGCTGTTGTTCTTTGATAAGTGTACATTGTAGTTTTGGTTTTTTATATTTTTATAATTTTTTGAGACAGGGTCTTGCTCTGTCGCCTCCTGCTGGAGTGCAGTGGTGGGATCTCAGCTCACTGTACCCTCTGTCTCCTGGGCTCAAGCAGACCTCCCCGCCAGTTTCCTGTCCAGCCCAGGAGTTCAAGACCAGCCTTGGCAACACAGCAAGACTCCATCTTTACAAAATTGTTTAAAAATAATTTTGAAAATGTGGAATAATGTTTACCACTGATCTGTATAATTCTAGAAAAGTGGCTTCGAGGCTGTACACCAGAATATGAATAACTATCTCTGAGTAGTGAGATTTCATGGGGGACATTATATTTTTTCCATCTTTTGGATTTTCCTGTATCTTTCTGATTTTCGATGATGAGCATACATTTCTTTTGTATTCCAATAAAGCTTATGTTGGCCGGGCACAGTGACTCACCCCTGTAATCCCAGCACTTTGGGAAGCTGGGGCAGGCGGATCACTTGAGGTCAGGAGTTCAAGACCAGCCTCGCCAATATGGCGAAACCCCATCTCTACTAAAAATACAAAAAAATTAGCTGGGCGTGGTGGCCCATGCTTATCATCCCAGCTACTTGGGAGGCCTAGGCAGGAGAATTGCTTGAATCTGGGAGGTGGAGGTTGCAGTGAGCCGAGATTGCGACATTGCACTCCAGCTTGGGTGACAAGAACAAAACTCTGTCTCAAAACATACACACACACACACACACACACACACAAAACAAAGCTCATATTAAATTGTGTGTGTACGTACACAGGTAGGTACAGTTAAAAGAGGGAGAAAATGGGTGGAAGCATAATGATTAGAAGATAGAGCTGTTAATTTGGGACCTCTGCAGTCAAAGTGCTGTACTGACCAAGCAATGCATGATAAGGAGGCACTCCATCCCATTAAACTGTTCCCTCTGACCAGTTGAGTTTGTATAAATCTCTTTTACATTTTTGCCTTTGTTTCTATTTTGTAAGATTTATTGAAATTTATCTTTGCAGTGTTTGTGTTAGGCCATGTTCTTGGCAGAGTTGTAACTCCTTCCTGTGTACACTCATTTACTCTCAATTTGCTGAACCTCTCAAGTTTTCTATCAAAAAACAACACACTAAATTTTTTGTTTGTTTTTGTTGGGTAAGGATAATCTGATTTCTTGTAGGCATAAAGTGGTGGTGTTAGTATAAAATGTTTTAATTATTTCTTTGTGTAGCTTTTTTTTTTTTTTTTGAGCCAGGATCTCACTCTGCTGCCCAGGCTGGAGTACAGTGACATAATCGCAGCTCATTGCAGCCTTGACCTCCCCTGGCTCAGGTGGTCCTCCCACCACAGATTCCTGAGTAGCTGGGACTACAAGTGCACATCACTAGGCCAAGCTAAATTTTTTTTTTTTTTTGAGAGACAGGGTTTCACTATGTTGCCCAGCCTGTTTTAATTATTTGAAAGTGCATTTCTGTAATATATTTTGTTCATTGACTGTAGGGTGTGAAAATTGTCCTTAACAATTCATGTATGCTGTATCTTTCTGATTTTCTGTTTTTCTGTTTTTCCTTGCAAATAGGATCTTGAGGAATTAAAATATTAATTAAACTTGATTTTCTGAACTGTTATCTTAGTATATTCTCTTGGGAATCAATAAGATTCTATTCTTCAAATCAGTGCCATAAGACTAATTTATTTGGTTATGTAAAGAACTGAAAACTTCGGTATCAGCATTAATTAGGTTACTCAAACAGATACTATGTCCGTATTCTTCTAACACCTTGCTACTCAAAGTGTGTTCCAAGGTCCAGCAGCCTTTGTATCACCTGGAAGCCTATTAGGAATGCAGAATCTCAGACTCCACCTCAGACCTGCAGAATCACAATTTGTGTTTTGAAAAGATTATTTGTGGGATGCAGTGGCTCACAGCTGTAATCCCAACACTTTGGGAGGCCACAGTGGGCAGATTGCTTGATGTCAGAAGTTCGAGACCAGCCTAGGCAACATGGTGAAACCTCATCTCTACAAAAAAATGCAAAAATTAGCCAGGCATGGTGACACACACCTGTAGTCCCAGCTACCTGGGGGGCTGAAGTGGGAGGATCACTTGAGCTTGGGAGGTCAAGGCTGCAGTGAACCGTGTTTGTACCACTGTATTCCAACTGGGCCACAAAGTGAGACCCTATCTCAAAAAAAAGATTGTTACATGCATATGAAAGTTGAGAAGTTCAATTCCAAAAGATATTTTATTTTTATTTCCCAAGATGCTATGAGATGTGTGGGATTTATATGATATCTAATTAGTATGGAAGAATAGAGTAAAACAGGAAACAAAAATACGAAGCTGTGCCTAGTATAGTGCTCTGTGTTAGATAAATGTTCACAGTTTGACAACTTTTTTTGTTTTTGCCATTTTTCTTGATTTTTCAAAGAAAGAACGAATAGGCTTATTTTTGACATTCTAGAATGTTTAAGTGGGAAGGATCTTAGACATGACCTGATAACAAACCTTGGTTTTACAGGTAAACAAACTGGGGGCTAAGAATGTTAAGTGACTTACCCAAGATCATATAGCGTGGACTGCCTGTGACCTGATTTTCAAACTACTGATCTTTGTGCTACCCCTCTGTGTTGCTGAAGGCCATCTATTGTTAGTTGGTTCTATTGGTGTTGGTTGAAACCATCCTGAACACACCTGTGACTGGGCACAGTGGCTCATGTCTGTAATCCCAGCACTTTGGGAGGTTGAGGAGGGCGGATAACTTGAGGTCAGGCGTTGGAGTCCAGCCTGGCCAACATGGTGAAACCCCGTCTCTACTAAAAAAACAAAAATTAGCCAGGCATGGTGGTTTGCACCTGTGATTCTAGCTACTTGGGAGGCCGAAGCAGGAGAATCGCTTGAACCCTGGAGGCGGAAGTTGCAGGGAATTGAGACCATACCACTGCACTCCAGCCTGGGTGACAGAGTGAGACCCTACCTCAAAACAAAACAGAACAGACAGAGTGAGACCCTACCTCAAAACAAAACAGAACAACCATCCTGCACAATTATGAGTGAGAGTAAATCCAACACATCTCACAGCATCTTGGGAAAATGATAAGACTCACTTTTCTTCTTTCCCTTCACTGTGAACTCATGTAATAACTTCAAAGAAAGACATTTCCCTGCTGTCTGGAAGTTGAACTCCTACAAACTGGTGGAGCTTGCTGCTCAGTCCTGTGCTCTCTGAGCTGAGGGAAAGGTGTGGGGATTTTCTGTTCTACTGAAATGGCAGGATTGTGTCATGGCAGTGGTTTTGAGTGTTTAGAGTTAGTGTTATTTTAATTAGTTTTCTAACTCTGGTTTAAATAAAAACTTACAAACCAGGAAAGAACTGGCTATCTGTATGTTAAGAAAATTAAAAGAGGGCTGGGTGCAGTGGCTCACACCTGTAATTCCAACACTTTGGGAGGCTGAGGTGGGTGGATCACGAAATCAGGAGATCTAGACCATTCTGGCCAACATGGTGAAACCCCGTCTTTACTGAAAAATACAAAAATTAGCTGGGTATGGTGGCGTGCGCCTGTAATCCCAGCTACATGAGAGGCTGAGGCAGGAGAATCACTTGAACCTGGGAGGTGGAGGTTGCAGTGAGCCGAGATTGCACCAGTGCACTGCAGCCTGGGCGACAGAGCAAGACTCCATCTTAAAAAAAAAAAAATAGAAGAGGAGAGAGAGAACATTGACTCTTACCTTGTACCATATACAGAAATTCATTTGAGGTTGGGTGTGGTGGCTTATGCCTGTAATCCCAGCCCTTTGTGAGGTCAAGGTGGGCGGATCACTTGCGGTCAGGAGTTGGAGACCAGCCTGGCCAACATGGTAAAACCCTGTCTATACTAAAAATACAAAAATTAGCCAGACGTGGCGGGCACACATAGTCCCAGCTACTTGGGAGGCTGAGGCAGGAGAATTGCTTGAACCCAGGAAGCAGAGGTTGCAGTGAGCCAAGATCACTCCCCTGTACTCTAGCCTGGATGACAGAGTGAGACTCCATCTCATAATTAATTAATTAATTAATTAATTCAGACTGTGGGATGCTACTTAGCAACTTTTAAAAAGGGGCAAACTTTGTAGAAATAAAACACCCTGAATGACTCTTGAGAATTATTCTGAGTAAAAAAAGCCAATCCTAAAATGTTACATATTGTATGATTCTATTTATGTAACATTCTTGAAATGACAGAATTATAGCTATGAAGCACAGATTGGTTCTTCATATTGTCAGGGCCTGTGGATGGTGTGGGGCTGAAAGTAGATGTGGCTATAAAAGGTCAATGTGAGAGATCCTTAGGGTGATGGAAATGTGTATGTTGACTGTATCAGTGCCAGTATTCTGGTTGTAATATTGTACTGTAGTTTTGCAAGATGTTACCATTGGAGGAAACTGAGTAAAGGATACATGAGCTCTTTGTATTATTTCTTATAGCTACATGTGAATCTATAATTATCTCAGAATGAAGTTTAAAAACTGCAGACAGTTTAGCAGCTTTTCAAAAGGTTAAACATAGATCCTGTGACCTAGCAATTCCACTTCTAGATATATATCCTAGAAAATTGAAAACATTTGTCCATGTAAAAATATACACACAAATGTTCATAGCAGCATATTCAAAATAGCTAAAAAGTGGAAACAACCCACATGTCTTTCAGTTGATGAATAAACAAAATATGGTATATCCATACAATGGAATATTATTCACTCATAAAAAGAATACTGTTGATATATGTTATAAAATGAATGAACCTTGGTTGTATGTGGTCGCTCATGTCTATAATCCCAGTACTTTGGGAGGCCAAGGCAGGTGGATCACTTGAGTCCAGGAGTTTGAGACCAGCCTGGGCAACATGGTGAAACCGTATGTCTACTAAAAATACCAAAAAATTAGCCAGGCATGGTGGTGTGTGCCTATAGTCTCAGCTACTCTGGAGGCTGGGGCACAACAGTCGCTTGAACCTGGGAGATGGAGGTTGCCGTGAATGGGGATCAAGCCATTGCATTCTAGCCTGGGTGACAGAACGAGACTCAGTCTTAAAAACAACTACAAAAAAATGAATGAACCTTAAAAACATTTTCCAAATGGAAGAAGATAGACACAAAAGGCCACATATTGTGTGATTTGGTTTAAATGAAATGTCCAGAACAGGAAACGAAGAGTAACTGATGGATACAGGGTTTATTTTTGGGGCAGTGACAATGTTCTGGAATTAGATAGTGGCGATAAACTATGGAATTATGCACTTTGAATGGTTGAACTTTATAGTATGTGAATTATATCTCAATTTTTCAAATTGTATGAGGAAAAAAATTCAGGTTTCTCTAGTGACAGCAGATCAGTGATTGCCTGGGGCTGGAAGTGGAAGGAGAAATTGAGTACAAAGGGACACAAGAAAACCCTAGGGATGAAAATACATCTCTTGATGGTCATGGTTATACAGGTATATGCCATTGTCAGAATGCATTGAATTGTACACTAGGTGAAGTTTATTGTGTCTGAATTGAAGTTCAATAAAGTTAGTTTTTAAAACTTGTAATAAAATTGTCTCTAGTTGTTGTAAGCTTAAAATGACCTTTAGGTTAAAATTCTCTTATCTCTTATTAATTATAAAGCCAACAACGATTGCAAAAATTACCTCATGGAGTCTGACTTCTATTGCTAGTTTCTATTCCCACGTTTCTATCCAGTTTCCAAAGTGAAACTAGATTGATCACTTTTACCCAGACTCTGCTCTTAGGCCTTTGTACTAGCCTGACTCCGTTACTGTACTTTTCAGAACCCATGAGTGGGTGTGATTGTTCTAACTTTTTTTTTAAGTTTATGGAACATTCTATTGCTTTTTTGCTTTATGTACAACAGAAAAATGTCTCAATTTGGGTATAACAAATCAGGGTGATTGCCTTTCACCTCCACTTTGGAGTGCTTTGAGCCAGTTTGGACACGAGGAGGTTAGAGTTAAAATGACTCCTGAAGGAAGTAAGCAAGCATGAGAAGAGGGGGCAGCACTGGTAGGTAATGCTAAAACAAAACCAAGTGTGTGAGCTTCTTTTCTACCTACATCGCCTTCGTCTCTCAACCCTGATCTTTTGCCAAGAAGTGAACTGATTAAATGAAATATATAAAACCTTCCAAGGTTTGAGAAGAGTTCTAGAGGGTGGTCTCTTAAGTGAGAAGGACCATCTCTATAGGTGACCCTGAGTTTTATCCCCAAATTTCCTTCTACCCCAGTGTACCCATCCTCTCTCATTTTTCGGGTCCCACCAAGCCTAAACTCACTCAGGGGTAGTTTTACATTTAAAATTCTGCCTCACAAGTGGACACATCTTTTTTATTGTTTCCCTTAAGCACAGATTAGACTAACTTTATTAAAAGAGACCATGCAGTAGCATCCCTTGAGACCGGGAGGCAGAGGTTGCAGTGAGCCAAGATCCTGCCACTGCACTCTGGCTTGGGCGATAGAATGAGACCCTGCTTCAAAAAAAAAAAAAAACAAAACCCAAAACAAAACCACCACCACCGACAACAAAAGCCTCCAAAACAAAAATCATGAAAACATAAAAGAGACATATTTCTAGAATATGGAATTCTAGAATTCTAGGAATTCTAAGTGGATTTTGTAAGAATTCCAGCAAAAATAAATATATTTAAAATAATAATAGCTAACACTTAGAGTTTACAGTGCATGAAGAGGAAAGACAGACACTGTTTTGTTTTTTTCTGTACTCTACTACTCCTTTCAACACTCCACCTCTGATGATATCAGATGTGTGGTCCCCACCCCCCCAACAACCAATTCTCCAACCATCTGGACACTAACTAACTAGGTGTTCTGCAATTTAACTCAATTTTGACACTAATTCCCTGGAGTTAGTGCAGACCTTCCCAGGTTAAGGGCTCAGGCCCACAAGATTGCCCCCAACTTCAGATGGCGGTCGATAGTGGTGGGTCCTCAGATTATCCATAACTTCTGTCTGACTCGGCTATAAATCAGAGGTTTCCACAGCCCCCTCCTCAGGTTGGATCATTTGCTAGAATGACTCACAGAACTTATGAAGCCCGTTTACTTAAATTTGTCAATTTATTATAAAAGATATAACTCAGGAACAGCCAAATGGGAGAGAAGCATAGGGTGAGCTATGAGGGGGTTGTGTGGCGCTTCCATACCTTCTCTGGGCATACCCGCCCCTCCCAACACTGCGTGGGTTTATCAGTCTGGAAGCTCTCCGAACCCTGTCCTTTTTGGTTTCTTTGGAGTCTTCATCATGTAGGCATGATTAATGACATCATTGGCCATTGGTGAGTAGGTCAATCTTCAGCCCCTCTTGCCTCCCCAGAAGTCAGAGTATTGTGGGGCTGCAAGTTCTAATCCTCTGATCATATGATTGTTTTCCCTGGCAACCAGCCTTCATCCATAAGGGTTTTCCAAAGTCAGCTCACTAACATAAACTCAGGTATGGTTGAAATGGACCTGTTATGAATAACAAAAGACGACCCCTTTTACCTTTGTTATTCTTAGGAAATTTCAAGGTCCAATTTTAGGACCTCAGTGCCAGGAATGAAGACAAAGACCAAATATGTATTTATTATAAATCACAACATTGCAATGTGGCAGACAGTGTACCAAGTTCCTTACGTATATTAACTCTTACTCTTTGCAACAACTATGTGAGATAGATGCTCTTATCCCATTTTGCAGATAAGGAAATTGAGGGACAAAGTGGATTTGAAACCTATCCAGTGCTACACACTTAGTAAGTGGTACAGCTAAGATTGTATCCTGCTGGCCTGGGTTAAGAATCTATGCTCTTTACTTCTATACCATATTGCCTTTCACGTGAACTTCAAGCCCTTTTTCAGACCCTGTGTGTTAGCTCTTGATAGACTGTTCTAACTTGTCTAGGTTCCTTTGCTCCATTCTCCCAGTACTTAGCCTGCCTGACTTTTTAGTCCCCCTTCCCTCCCTGTTTGATCTTTCCCTGCCAGAACACAACAACATACATGTAACAAACAAAAAAAACCCTCCCAACTTTTTCTTCTCTTATAATATGTATTTTAAGGGGCCAGGCACAGTGGCTCACACCTGTAATCCCAGCACTTTGGGATGCCGAGGCAGGAGGATTGCTTGAGTCCAGGAGCTCTAGACCAGTCTGGGCAACATAGTGAGACCCCCATCTCTACAAATAATGAAAAATTAGCCAGGCGTGGTAGTGCACACCTATTGTCCCAGCTGCTCGGGAGCTGGGGCAGGAGAATTGCTTGAGCCCAGGAAGTTGAGGCTGCAGTGAACTGTGATTGTGCCACTGCACTCCAGCCTGGGTGTCAGAGTGAGAGCCTGTCTCAAAAAAAGGAAAAAAAAAAGAAAAAAGAAAAAAATTATGTTGTCCTAGACATTCTTTCTGCATAGCAATGGCCCTCTTTTTTAAAAACTAAATTCGACATTTAAAAAAAGCTCTTAGAAGACGAGCCCTAACCTTTGCATAGAAGCTTCCTTGTTTTTAACTGTGACTCTTGTACCTGTTCACAAGGATTAGGAGGGATGCTATTTTAAATTACAGTGTAGTAATATTTCTGACTCTATACCTGTGGCCAAAACCAGTGTCATATGCTTGAAACTAAGCAAAACTTCTAGTGTGTCTTGCCATAAACGTACATTAGACATTTTTTCCGTTGTAGCTAATAGTTTCTGTGGGTTGGAATTAAAATTAAACCTGTATATCTTTAGAGTAGGAACATTTGCTGTGTGAAGGTCCTTGTTGGCTCTGGTAAGAAAAAAGTTCCCTTGCTTATTCTCTTCTGAGAAGGCTTTCAGAAACTTTTCTTTTTTTTTCCTTGAGACAGACTCTCGCTCTGTGTCCCAGGCTGGAGTGTGATGGTGCAATCTTGGCTCACTGCAAACTCCACCTCCCAGGTTGAAGTGATTCTCCTGCCTCAGCCTCCCAAGTAGCTGGGACTACAGGCACCTGCCACCACAGCCGGCTAATTTTTGTATTTTTAGTAGAGGCGGGGTTTCACCATGTTGCCCAGGCTGGCCTCGAACTCCTGACCTCAAATGATCCACCCACCTTGACCTCCCAAAGTGTTGGGATTACAGGCATAAGCCACTGTACCCGGCCCAGAGGCTTCTTAACAGCTGAGTTTTATATCAGTTCAGTCAGTCCTTGAGATGTTTGCAAATAATCTTCCATTGCTTTATCCTGAAGATCCTCTTGCATGTAGGCTTTTGGTCAACTGATTCAATATTACTAAATATATGTTTAATCCCAACTAGGGTAGGTAGTTTGGATGTTTTTAGAAAAGTTTAAATTTGAGGAAATAGTATATATATGTATATATGTACAGAATCTGTCACGTGCTAGATGTTGCATGAAAGTTGTTTGAGAATCTGCCGAAAATGTGGTTGCTATCCGCACAAGGATTATATTCTGGTTTAGGTAGTTCAGAATAAGGGGTGAAATAATATATAGTCCTGCAGTCAATACTTGTCCTTATATACTGGTAGGCGAGTTTCCTGATATTCATGGCTCCATTTTCTCTGTTCCTGCCTACCTCTTCAACTTTACCTGCTGCTGTTTTCTCTTTGCTTTCTAGGTTCCATCTGCCTCTCTTTGTTTTCTAGGTTCCTCGGCCTCTTGGGTTCAAATGATTCTCGTGCCCCAGCCACCCAGGTAGCTGGGATTACAGGCGCATGCTACCACGCCGAGCTAATTTTTGTATTTTTAGTAGAGATGGGGTTTTGCTGTATTGCCAGGCTGGTCTTCAACTCCTGGCCTCAAGTGATCCACCCGACTCGGCCTCCCAAAAGGCTGGGATTACACACGTGAGCCACCACACTGGCCTAGTATGTGATTATTTTATGAGATTTTTGGGGGTTCTTAAATGTATTTTTTCTCACTAGACTGTAAATGCTACAAAGGCAGGAATCTTATTTTTATTGTGTTAGCATTTTATATCCAGGATCTTATTAGGGTGCTTGATACATAATAAATGCTGAGTAAATTATGTTAACAAATAAAAGAAATGAATATGAAATATTGGAGAAGGCTGGGTGCAGTGGCTCAGGCCTGTAATCCCAGCACTTTGGGTGGGCGAGGCAGGTGGGTCACAAGGCCAGCAGTTGGAGACCAGCGTGGCCAGTATGGTGAAACCTCGTCTCTACTAAAAATATAAAAAGTAGCTGGGCATGGTGATACGCACCTGTAATCCTAGCTACTCGGGAGACTGAGGCAGGAGAATCGCTCGAACCCAGAAGGCGGAGATTGCAGTGAGCCGAGATCGCGCCACTGCACTCCAGCCTGGGTGACAGAGCGAGACTCTGTCTCAAAAAAAAAAAAAAAATTGGAGAAATTGAGAAGAAAGCCATTTCTTTCTGTGTCCAGGTCCTTCAACCTAACTGTTTCTCCAAATAAATATTTTCCTGAAGAGTATGTACAAACCATTCCTTTATAAGAGATAGGGAGGGCTGGAGGTGCGGTGGCTCACGTCTGTAATCCCAGCACTTTGGGAGGCTGAGGCGGGTGGATCACTTGAGGTCAGGAATTCGAGACCAGCCTGGCCAACATGGTGAAACCCTGTCTACACTAAAAAAAATACAAAAATTATCTGGGTGTAGTGGCTTGCACCTATAATCCCAGCCACTCAGGAGGCTGAGGCAGAGAATTGCTTGAACCTGGAAGGTGGAGCTTGCAGTGCACCAAGTTCACGCCATCGTGCTCCAGCCTGGGTGACAGAGTGAGACTTGACTCAAATAAATAAATGTAGGAGGGACATTTTTGTTTTTGGCTATCTCTAACTTCCCCCTCCCCAGCATTCATTTTGAGAAATGTGATTCTCAATTCTTAGGAAATTATAAAGCTATATAAACCACAGTTTTCATATCCATATTCCT
This sequence comes from Theropithecus gelada, assembly GCF_003255815.1. Lineage (NCBI taxonomy): Eukaryota > Metazoa > Chordata > Mammalia > Primates > Cercopithecidae > Theropithecus > Theropithecus gelada. Next base: position 10,041,974 of record NC_037678.1, read on the forward strand.
GAATGAATACACCTCTGCCCAGAGTTGAGGTCAGAAGTTGTCTCTTTTTAACTTTATTTATTTATTTATTTATAGAGATGGAATCTTGCTCTGTCATCCAGGCTGGAGTGCAGTGGCATGATCTTGGCTCACTGCCAACCTGGGTTCAAGCAGTTCTCTTGCCTCAGCCTCCTGAGTACCTGGGACTACAGGCACGTGCCACCATGTCTGGCTAATTTTTTTGTATTTTTGGTAGAGACGGGGTTTTGCCATGTTAGCCAGTCTGTGTTCTCTGTCTCCTCACCTCACTCAGGTGATCTGCCTGCCTCAGCCTCCCAAAGTGCTGGGATTACAGGCTCGAGCCACCGTGCCTGGCCTCTTTTTAACTTAAAAAAAAAAAAAAAAAAAAAAAAAAAAAAAGTTGCTTTAGAGACAGGATCTTGCTATGTTGCCCAGGTTGGTCTCAAACTCCTGGCTCAAGTGATTCTTCTGCCTCAGCCTCCCCAAAATGCTAGGATTACAAATGTGAGCCATCATGCCCAGCCCGAAAATTGTTTCTTACTAAGGAGCTAGCACATATTTAAAAGCACTATGTGTTTTGGCTTATGGATTAGGGATTTTATTTTTTATTAATGGACTTAGTTTTGTTCAGGCTTTGGAGATCATTGTGGCATATTTAAGTCAAAGGACTCACCATTTTGTTTGTTTTTTTTTAATGGCAAGCATTTTGTTTTTTCCTTTCCTTTTTTTTTTTTTTTTTGAGGCGGAGTCTTTGCTCTTGTTGCCCAGGCTGCAGTGCAATGGCGCGATCTTGGCTCACTGCAACCTCTGCCTCCTGGGTTCAAGTGATTCTCCTGCTTTAGCCTCCCGAATAGCTGGGATTACAGGCACACACCACTATGCCCAGCTAATTTTTGTCTTTTTAGTAGAGATGGGGTTTCACCATGTTGGCCAGGCTGGTCTCGAACTCCTAGTCTCAGGTGATCTGCCCGCCTCAGCCTCCTAAAGTGCTGGGATTACAGGTATGAGCCACCATGCCTGGCCTGCAGGAAGTTTAACAGCCCAAACTCAAACCAAGAGTGTTAGTGTTTTAGTATTTCTGCTGCTTGTGTGTTAATTCTTACCTCCTGCATCTCAGAATACTTCTAAGGTTTCCAAGATTGACAGTTTTTGTGAGAGATTTGGTACTCCTGAAAACTTTTGGCTTAGAATACTCAGTTTCAAAAATTGTTTTCATAAGCTCATCAGATGGCTTTAAGCTTGGTGTAGTGGTAGTGGGATGAAAGTGCCATAAACAGACTTTACTCGTTGGAAAACTTTCCTTTCTTCTAATTATTTTGTTACTTTAAGCTTTCTAGATTGTGTTACCTAGAAATTTCTTTTCATACCAAAATAGTTATATAAAATAAAATTTGGAAAATTTATAGTTTAACAAATGCTCTTAATTAATCATGATAAAAGTGGATCAGTTAAAGTTTACAAATTACTTTTAGGATGCACGTTGCTAAGTGGTGGTGTTATGGGTATGGATTTCTTAGCTTTTCAGGATGTCATCCTTTTAGCCCTGTAGCTAAATATCAAGAGGCTACATGTTCAACCATAAAACATCAGCCTCTGCCAACATTACATCAGCTCCACAAAACCTCACTGGCTAATTATCCCTTGGGACTAGGACATGGATTTGGCAGCTTGTGAAAGCTGCTTTTTCCAATTTCTCCCTTACTGGCTGTGACATATCCCAAAGGAATGAAGTTGAGAAATAATCATCTTTCGAAAGCTCTCAACCTCTCATTCCCACAGTGGTTCTCATGGTTAGGGATAGAAGATCCTTTCTTCCACTTGAGGAATCCCTTTAGCTTATGATGTATTCTTTCAGTAGTAACCGAGTGGAAGGGTGATGGCAAGGATCCTCATTAGGTATGTTTCCAGGTAATTGTCTATAAGGAATTTAGTGCTTTTGTTAGGATCTTCTTTATATTACCAAAATTGAAGAAGCTGTAAGACCAGCATCAGAATCCACGTGTGGTTATCATCTGTGTCCATTGACATTTGCTGTAAGAATTAGTGTTGCTCATTTAGCATCTCCTTTTGATGAGCACCTGTAAAACAACTTTTTTGAGGACACTCTTGGATAGCAAAAAGAACTATATGATCTTAATCTCTTTTAGCCTCAGTTTATTTATCCTAAAATAAAGATATGGTACTTGCCCTGTTTTCCTAGCAAGGGATTGTAAGGATGGAAGGAGATGACACATATGAACTAATTTCACAGTGACCTACTAGTCACCCTATATAGTGGGCCCATTCTAGGCCTCATCTTACCTGTTCTATGTTCACTCCTCATTCTGTGCTACTCAGGGTTCTTTGCGTAATCTTGGTTAACCTAAGTATAAAATTATTGGAAAAGTATTGGATAGTGCACAGCCTTAAAAGGAAGGCTGAATAACACAGTTCAGAAAATGAGCAGAAACTGAGTGAGGCAAGACACAGTGAAGACCATGTAGTGGGACCAGTCGGCTGAGGACTCTATCTCTAGCACTGCTCACTGGACCTTCTCTGCCACTGTTGCTGGCCTGGTCTCCCATGAACATCTGTTACTTTTGGCACTGCCACCAGTAGGCACTTGCCACAGTGCCATGAATAATTTCTGATTATATTTTCCACCTTTGTGTTATTCTTTCAATATTCAAAGATCTACATAGGAGGATCTGATTGGCTTGGGTTATATACTTGTGAACTAGATGCCAGGGAACAGAGAGGGAATTTCTGTTACTCTCAGTTCCTGTAATGGGAAAAGGTGACTGCCTTCCCCCATCTTAGAATTTCCTCCAAATAAGAAAGGTATTCAAATGTGATGTGTGTATCTGTATCTATATCCCTGACCTGTTTCCTGAGTTCTTGATTCAGTTAATCCACTAATTCTTCCCACCTGGATATCTAGATGACTAGCGTGCATTTAAAACTGATATTGCCATTCCTGGTGACTACCCCCTAACCTGCATTTCCTCATTTATAGTGCCAGATGCCCTAGCCAGAAAATTAGGAGTCGGTCTCAATTCCTCCTTTCTTGTTATACTCGTTGTATCTATTTGGCTTGTGAGTTCTCTAGCTTTTACCTCTACCTTGAATCTCTTATATTTTGTCTCTCCGCCCTATATCATATTGTTAGCATTTTTCTCTGTGGTTTCAGTGATCTTGTTATTGGGCTCCCTGGCTATAGTTCAACTCTCCTCTATTCAGCTGCCACGATACGTTTGCTAACTACCAATTCTAATAATTTTCTTTCTCCTGCTCAGAATTCTTCCATTTCTTGTGGGGCAAAACTTAAACTATTTTATTTGGTCTCTGACTATGTGGTTATATCACTTCCAAACTCACAGTCCCCAGCAGTACTGACCAGCTTTTGGTTCCTAGAACACTTTGTGCTTTTTTAAAAAAAGCACATATATTCCTTTGCATGTAATCTTTCCTCTGCCTTTGCATTTAATCGTTCCTCTTTCTGCTTGCCAGCCTTCTGGCCTCACTTCAAGGGCTATCTCTTCTGAGATGTGTGCTGTCTTTGATTCCCCCAGAAACTTCGGTGCCCCTTCTGCTGTGCTCTCCTTATGTTTACTGCATGCCGCCAAAGAGCGATTGTTTGCTGCATTTTCATTCCTAGCAGGTCTCATCATTGGAAGTATGGCCCCTTTAAAGCAGGGGTGGTATCTAATTTCTGTATTCCCAGTTCCTGACATATAGCAGGTACATAATAATTTTTATTTAATGATTCAGTGAAAGCACTTTGAGAAGTAAAGCACTGTACACATGATATTTTCATCACTGGCATTTTCTTGTAAGCATTTAGGACCTTTTTTTTTTTTTTTTTTTTTTTTTTGAGACGGAGTCTCGCTCTGTCGCCCAGGCTGGAGTGCAGTGGCTGGATCTCCGCTCACTACAAGCTCCGCCTCCCGGGTTCGCGCAATTCTCCTGCCTCAGCCTCCCAAGCAGCTGGGACTACAGGCGCCCGCCACCTCGCCCGGCTAGTTTTTTTGTATTTTTAGTAGAGACGGGGTTTCACCGTGTTAGCCAGGATGGTCTCGATCTCCTGACCTCGTGATCCGCCCGTCTCGGCCTCCCAAAGTGCTGGGATTACAGGCTTGAGCCACCGCGCCCGGCCCCTAGGACCTTTTTAACTCCAAAATTCTGTTATTTGTTAATTTGTTTCTGGGGGAACATTTTGGGTTTTATGTCAATCAATTATTTACCTTCAGGTGGCCAGAGGTCCAAGAACCCTACCAGCCCTTCACATGAGCTTGCCTTCTTTGTGATCAGCCTTATGTATTCCTTCACCAAGAAGTTGATTAAATGTACTTTCCTTTAGTTTTCCCAACCTCTCACCTAATGTACATTTTAATCCTGAATCATGATTTGCTTCATGTGTGACACCATTCCTTACCCCCAGCCACTAATTCAATCACTTTAGTTGTCCTACTTATCGTAAATTATACAGTGGCTGGGACCTTACACTGTATTGGTACTCTAGAGATTATCTAGAGAATCTAGAGACATATCTGTCAATTTGACTGGATTGCTGGTTCTGCAATTCTTTTTCTCTCATCCCACAGCTCTCATATGGGTTCTGTACTCCCACTGGGGGCCTTGGCAGAGCAAACAGTATTAACCTCACTTTTTTTTTTTTTTTTAAAGTACTTGGCTGCTGTTTCTTGATTTACTGCACTGGGAAGAATACGTTTTGATTTTTTTTTTTTTTTCTTGTTCCTCCCTCTGAGGGAGCCTGCGTCATTGAGAAATGTTTAACCTCATGGCCTTGCACTGGGGCTGGAAATTTGCCTAAGGGAACTTGAAGTTGGCAGTATTTTTACTCAAATTCCTCCTTATGAGGAGGGGGATTTCAGCATGACCTGCCCAAACAGGAAGATGTTGGGAAATTTTTAGTAGCAAAGCTGTTGCCATTAGATTACTGAAAGTATTTGAAGAGGTTTCTGGACATAAGCTTAGGTATTTTGAATTTCTACTAGGAGAAAGCAGTAGCTTCTATCAGGTATAAACAAAAATTCAGGCCGAGAAGCTTAGCTTTTCGGTTGTGTGGTATATTGTTATAAGAAAACTTTGACCAGCTGGATAAGAAAGAGAAGCTTACCAGAAAGTTTAGAAAGTCTCGCTTAGGGAAAATAGACTCAGGCTGAGGCAAATCTCTTTCCGCTATGGGGAGAATTTGGCTTTTTATCAATCCTGGATTATCCAAAGGGTAGGTCATAACAGGGATATTTTTGGCAAATCTTTCTTTCAAATACTTAATGATATTGGTATTATATTCTATTTACAAAAGTACTTAGTTGACACAAACAAGATATTTGCCCAGTAAGAGTTAGAATGGATGATCTTTTGTGCCCAGTGATTTCCCTAATACAGGAAGGTGTGAAGGAGGAAATGTTTAGAATGTGACTACCTCTCCCTATTTTAATCTTTGTATCACAAATGAGGAAAAGTTGTATAGTTGTTTGCCAGTATGAAATGATAAGCTGAGCGGGCACTGGGTGCTGGCAAGGGAAGAATTGTACAGTTAAACAATTTGTGGTGGCTTTATGACTTCCTAGAAAATTGGAAATAATTACTCAGTACTAAATACAAATACAAATAATCTTGCCCACTCTGAAAGATATTGTCTACCTTCTTTTCTTTCTGTGCAATGTATTTTCTGCTGTTAGCATGGACATTTGAGGGTTGAGCTGTTGATACCAGCATCTTGTTAAAAGCTACTGTGAACACAAGGAGAAGCATATGATAATCTTAGAAACCAAGTTCTTTTTTTTTTTGGATAGAGACAGAGTCTCGCCATGTTGCCCAGGCTGGTCTCGAACTCCTGAGCTCAAGTGATCCTCCTGTTTTGGCCTTCAAAAGTGTTGGGATTACAGGCATGAGCCTCCATGCCCAGCCAGAAGCCAGACTCTTACTTTGCAAAAAAAGTGCCCTCAAACCACAGCTACTATGGAAAGAACATATTACTAACGTTCTTCCACCTTAAAGAAACTTCTAAATGAGAGACAACCTGAATTGTGAGGCCAGAGATTTTAGTATGAACGGAATACATTGTATCTATAGAAAGTGGTAATGAGTGTAAATAAATTCTTTTTTTTTTTTTGAGATGGCATCTGTCTCTGTTGCCCAAGCTTGAGTGCATTGGCATGATCTCAGCTCACTGCAAGCTCTGCTTCCTGAGTTCAAACAATTCTCCTGCCTCAGCCTCCTGAGTAGCTGAAATTATAGGCGTTCACCACTACGCCCAACTACTTTTTTTGTACTTTTAGTAGAGATGGGGTTTCACCATGTTGGTCAGGCTGGTCTTGAACTCCTGACCTCAAATGATCCGCCCACCTCGGCCTCCCAAAGTGCTGGGATTACAGGCATGAGCCACTGTGCCCAGCATGTAAATAAATCTTATTGGGAATAGACAAACCCATTTTTTTTTTTTTTACATTCTATCAGAATCTGTGATTTATTTGAATTTTTGTTATTAATCAAATTGGGGACGAATCTAATTGTCTTCAGTTGCTGCTAGGAGAAACTTATTTTTCCCTAGAAGTCACTATGCTAATCTTAGTAACAGCACCTGTGCCCAGGTACTGTTCTATGTGCTTTATATATAAATCAACTCTTTTTTTTTTTTTTTTTTTTTTTTGAGATGGAGTCTTCTCTCTCTTGCTCTTTTGCCCAGGCTGGAGTGCAGTGGCTCAATCTCAGCTCACTGCAACCTCTGCCTCCCGGGTTCAAGTGATTCTCATTCCTCAGCCTCCTGGGTAGCTGGGACTACAGGTGTGTGTCACCGTGCTTGTCTAATTTTTGTATTTTTAGTAGAAATGGGGTTTTGCCATGTTGGCCAGGCTGGTCTCGAACTCCTGACCTCGTGATTCACCTACCTTGGCCTCCCAAGTGTTAGGATTACAGGCGTGAGCCACTGCACCTGGCCTAAATCAACTCCTTCAATCCTTGAAATAACCCAGTGGTTCTTAATCTAGGACAATTTTTTTTTTCTTTCAGAGAGGGCCTTGCTCTGTCACACAGGTGGGAGTGCAATGGCACCGTCATAGCTCACTGCAGCCTTGACAGGCTCAAGTGATCCTCCCACCTCAGCCTCCCTAGTAGCTAGGACTGCATGTACCCTTCTTATTTTTTGTATTTTGTTTGCCATGTTGCCCAGGCTGGTCTCGAACTCCTGGGCTCAAGTGAGCCATGGTGCCCAGCTGGGAAGTTTTTTTTTTTTTTCTTTTTTGAGATAGGGTCTCACTGTATCACCCAGGCTGGAGTGCAGTGGTGCAATCACTGCTCACTGCAGCCTCGAACTCTCGGGCTCAAGTAATTGCCCTACCTCAGCCTCTGGAGTAGCTGGGACTACAGATGCATGCCGCCACGCCTGGCTAATTTTTTTGTATTTTTTGTAGAGATGGGGTTTTGCCTTATTGCCAGGTTGGTCTCGAATTCTTGCGCTGAAGTGATCCACTTGCATGGTCTCCCAAAGTGCTAGTTTTACAGGTTTGAACCACCATGCCTGGCCGAAGGAGAAGTTTCTAAGATGGTAGTATGCTTCTCTTAGAGCACGGTAGCTTTTAACAAGGCGCCAATAGAGACTGTAATGTATCCTACTCAGAACTCACCAACCATAATAAGCAGAATCAGCATTTATTATATGTGGTCATTGAAGAATTAAAATAATGGTGTATTCAGCAATATTTCATTGATATATTTTATAGAGTACTTTTTGTGTGGCATATATGCTTGCTGGTAGCTAGTACATTTGGTTACCTGTTTGCTAATAGTGTTCATGCTATTGTATTGTTAAACTCTCCTTAAACAGTGAAAATAGTGATGAATGGAGGGTCATTAGTTTTAGAGACATGGTATATAGAAAAACAGTAGTTGACAGATGCAGCGGTTAGAATGAGCTAGTTGAATAAAGTCATGACTCATCACCCCCCGTTTAGAGAATTGTTATTTTTTTTATATTTGCTTAAGATTCTTAACAAGTAGGTGGGAATAAGTCCCTGAACATCCAGCCTCGTTCGGTGCTGAAGAAGCCATATCTCCTTCAAATGCCAGTGAGACGTAAATTTTAAGATATTGGGGATAAATACCACAGTTTCTTAATAGTAAAGAGCTTGGTGTTCAGTTCCCATTAATGTGTAAATACTGCATAAAACTGAGTTATGTTGGGAAGTATAAGTGTGCATCTGTGCACAATCTTATTTTCTAGACTCTGGCAAATTACTGCAGAGATCATTTTTGTGGGGAAGTTTACTACAGTGGGAAGTACATCACATTCAAGAATGGATTATATTTAATATACTATATTTTATCAAAGAATTGGTGTCATAATGCACTGTATTTTTAAAAAATTTATTTATTATTATTTTTTGAGACCGAGTCTCGCTCTGTCACCCAGGCTGGAGTGCAGTGGCGCGATCTCGGCTCATTGCAAGCTCCGCCTCCCTGGTTCATGCCATTCTCCTGCCTCAGCCTTTTGAGTAGCTGGGACTACAGGCACCTGCTACCACGCCTGGCTAATTTTTTTTTTTTTTTTTTTTAGTACAGTCGGTGTTTCACCATGTTAGCCAGGATGGTCTCGATCTCCTGACCTGATGATCTGCCTGCCTCAGCCTTCCAAGGTGCTGGGATTACAGGCGTGAGCCACTGCACCCTGCCAATGCTCTTGAATAATAAAATCTATGTTATATCTACTTTTTCTGTATAATTGTCTTAGTTCATTTTGTGCTGCTGCAACAGAAACCTGAGACTGGGTAATTTATTAAGAACAGAAATTTATTTCTCACAGTTCTGGAGGCTGAGAAGTCTTAAGATCAAGGAACCAGCAGGTTTGGTTGTCTTGTGATGGCTGCATCCTCTGCAGGGGAAGAAGAACGCTGTGTCCTCATACGGCATAAGGCAGAGGAGGGCAAGCCACCTGAAAGCTGTGTGAAGCCTCTTTAATAAGGGCTTTAATCCCATTCATGAGGGAGGTTCCCTCATGGCCTAATCATCTTTTAAAGACCTCACCTCCTAATACTATCACATTGACAACACCCACACAACACCTGAATTTTGGAGGGGACACATTCAAACAAACCATGTCATTACTTGTTGAACAGTAAGATTAGCTACCATGTTTTGACTACTTCTCTTGTATTGGGCACTTTAAGTAGTTGCCTCATTTCACTCCAATAGCAATTCTTTAAGATAAGTCAAATTTTACTTTGCGAGAAACTGGAACCTAGCTGATACATGCCGAAGTTAGAGTTTAAAACGTTGGCCTCAAAACACCTGCCTACTAAACTCATGTAGTCTCTTGATTAGATATAGTATGAGAGAGGATGGATAAGACTCATAGATAATTTTTTTAACTGCATTTTGACATAAATGTTGATCCCTACAGTCTAGAAGTTGTATTACCAGGGGCTAATTTTGAGTTTGAGGTCTTTCCATTTCTCTTTGCCTGAAAGTTGGCAATGATGATAAATTTCTAAGAATTCAGTAATTTGTGAGCATCTGTTGAAAGACAGTGGACTAGATGCTGTGGATATCTGATAATGTGTATTGAGTATCCATTGGATAGAGCTCTGTTTTGTGACCAAAAAAAAAAAAAAAAAAGAAACAACATGGCTAATCCTTTTCCTCAAAGACCTTAGCATTCAGTTGGGGATAGATATAGTCATTATGCTACAAAATAAGAGGAAACTTTATGCTGAAGGTATAGTAGGTATGAGGGATCAGCTTTTTGAAGTTAATCAGAAAAGGTTTCTAAGTTTTAAGCCATGTTTGTAAGATGATGGACGTGAAGAGGTGGCAGAACTGAGTTTCCTCAAAGATACTGTATCCAGAGAGTTCATTCCAATTTGGAATGTTTCATAATTTAAAAAAGAGTGGCCTTTGTCATACATCTTGAGGTTCATTCTAAGTTGAGGATTCTGTTTGATCAAACCCTTTTCAAGGCTCTCATTTACATAAGTAACTGAAACTTCTTTCTTTGTCATTTAGACTGCTTACATTTGTGTGTGTGAAGTTTAAGATCTGATTTCAGAAAATAATTTTCAGTTCCTTGTTTTCATAAAGATATTAGAATTAGAAGTAATGTTAAATTGTTTCTCACCACTCACCTGGTTTTATTAATGAAAAACGGTACTAACAGAAAGGCTGATGTGATGTACTGACATGTTTGAAACCAGCCATGGCCTAATTTCTGATTAGATATAGCATTTATCTTGAGATTATCTGAGAATTTAAGTCTTTTTATTTTTTTAGAGATCGGGTCTTCCTCAGGCTGGAGTACAGTGATGTGATTATAGCTTAGTACAGCCTTGAACTGCTGGATTCCAGTGATCTTTCTGCCTTAAATTTCTGAGTACCTGGGATTACAGGTGTGAGCTACTAGGCCCAGCTACAAGAACTTGAGTCTTAAGAAATTTGAGAAGTCTAGGTTAATTTTTTTTCAGCCACAAGACAATTAGGTCGTCAGTTTTGAATTTTTATATCTAATTTTCAGTTATAAAATATTTTTTTTCTTAAAATAAACTTATGCAGAGAAGGCTCATCATCCTCAGTTCAGTTTTGAACTTTCTTAACTTTAACGTTTACATTTAAAACTGTGAAATTAATAATTTTTATATAAATTTAACTGAATCTTTTGAATTAGTCTATGAAGTTTCAGGCAGTTTATTAGTTTTTAAGTATCCTGGGAATTTTTTTTTTTTTTTTAATCTTGAGACAGTCTTGCTATGTTGCCCAGGCTGAAGTGCAGTGACACGATCTCAGCTCACTGCAACCTCCGCCTCCTGGGTTCAAGGGATTCTCCTGCCTCAACCTGCCTAGTAGCTGGGATTACAGGTGTGCGCCACCATACCTAGCTAATTTTTGTATTTTTAGTAGAGATAGGGTTTTGCCTTGTTGGCCAGACTGGTTTCCAACTCCTGACCTCAAGTGATCCGCCTGCCTCGGCCTCCCAAACTGTTGGGATTACAGGTGTGAGCCACTGTGCCCAGCCAGTATCCTGGGAAATACTGATCCCTTCTTTGCAGTACAGCCTTGATAAAGACTATTTGTTGTTGGTCAATAATATCAGAATCTGAAGCTAAGTATTTGTGATAAAGGACACTCCACTCTAAAAAAAAAAAAAAGTTATGGGCTGGGCGCAGTGGCTCACACTTGTAATCCCACTACTTGGAGAAGCCAAGGCTGGCAGATCACTTGAGGCCAGGAGTTCGAGACCATCCCAGCCAACTTAACAAAACATTCGTCTCTACTAAAAATACAAAAATCAGCTGTGCACGGCAGCACATGTCTGTAATCGTGCCTGGCCCCCAGACTGCGTTTCTGATATTGTTGACAGTTCATAATGTGGAGAAATTAATTGTCTGGTGACATCCAAACCACTAAAAAAGAGTAAATGGTGATACATTATGGGGTGATCACACAGTTGTGGTGAAGCACAAATGAACAGATTTCTAGCCTTGTTAGCTCAGTTCTACTGCACCTAAAGTGAAGAATGTGCCTTTATGGTTTCTTTAGACTCTTCTTGATGATACCCAGTATAGCCTGGAGGCCTTTAAGCAGAATAGAGCAGTGCAGGGAGGCACAGGTTGTTCAAAAGCTTCACTAGCTGCTGGTTTCCCTGTGCATAGATGAGGGGGTGTGGGTGTGTTGGGGAAGGGGAATGGGAAAAGTGGAGAAAGGGTAGCAAGTAGGTGTCCTCTGTGACACTAGGAAGCAAAAAAGATCCTAGTGTTTCCCGGAAGCGTGACAGTTAATCTACAGAGGACTATTTTCATAAAGGAGATTGTAAACCACCAGTAAAAGAAAGCAATGTGAAAGTACATTATTCTTTCTCTTTGTAGGCATAGACTTTTACTTTAATGAAGCATAAAAAAATCATAGACTGGGCTGGGCGCGGTGGCTCACACCTGTAATCTCAGCACTTTGGGAGGCCAAGGTGGGCAGATCACAAGGTCAGGAGTTTGAGAGCAGCCTGGCCAACATGGTGAAACCCCATCTCTACTGAAAATACAAAAAATTAGCTGGGTGTAGTGGCAAGCACCTGTAATCCCAGCTACTAGGGAGGCTGAGGCAGGAGAATTGCTTGAACCCTGGAGGCGCAGGTTGCAGTGAACCGAGATTGCACCATTTCACTTCAGCCTGGGCAACACAGTGAGACTCGGTCTCAAAAAGAACAAAAACAAAAACATGGACTACTTGAAAATTGTGTCCAGGTTTTCTCTGCTTCTTAAATTCTTGTATTTGGCCTGAAGTGTCACACCTGGTTTTAATACAAAGGGAAATTTATGGGGAAAGTTTAAGTAAAAGCAGTTTGACCCTTAAGGTATCCGGTCACAGAAAAGACATTTTCTTTTTGTGTTTCATGTATGCCTTCAAAATCTTTAAATGACTAGTGTTGCTTTCAGAGTCATTTGTAACAAACATTTTAAGAGATAGTTAAAACATTTTTGAGGATGTAATTATAGGGAGGAAGCAGTTTTAAAATTTGGTTAAAATTTTTTTTTTTTCACAGATAAAACAAGGAGGTATTAAAATTTTAAGAAAGATTTCTTTTGGCTTGAGAAATACGTTAATTTCTGTGCTTCTTTTCTCTTGGAAGGCATAATTACTCAAAGGTACAGCCAGTTAGGAAACTCTCCTTTTATCTTGGTTTTTCTGTTTCAGAAAGTTCTGCTTGTAGTCTGTGGTCAGTCCATAGTGTGCTCTGGCACCTTTGCTCTTCAGTTTTGTGTTCAGACTGCTTATCAGTGCTCTGTGTTGTCTGTGTTCTTTAAATGACTCAGTATTAGTCAGAGAATCAGAACAAGGAATCCTGGGAGAGATTGTGACTGGTTCCCTATTTTGGGTGATAGATTTTATTTAATTTACTAGGTCATGTAATGTAGGCAAGATGTTAACAGTTTGAGAAATCCTAAAGGAATGTAAGTTCCAAGCATGATATCTTTATGAGAAAAACGGTTGTGAATTCACTAAGATGTGAATTTAGAAATGTTAAACAGATCATTTTTATACCTTTCTTTCCCTTTTTTTCCTACCCTGTGAATATCTTTGTCTATGTTGTGGGACATCATGGTCTGTTCTAAAAGTGGAAAATTAAAACTTAAAAGAGACGATTGGCTGAACATACTGTATACCCAACACACTGATTATTGATTGATAGATTAAATTCACCCTAAAACCATATGAATTTGGTGATATTATCTTTATTTTCAGGTAAGGAAATGAAAGCTCAGAGAGGGTTAAGTAACTTACTCAAAATCAGAGTTGGCAACAGGTGGTAAGAGCCAAAATTTGAACAAAGGTCTGTCTGATTTCAAGTGCAAATTCCCAGCCACTATATCATCCTGCCTGTGGCCTGCTCCTGAGAGGTAGAGACTTTCACAGGTCTTGGCCAGACAAAAAGACATCTGGTTGGTTGTCTTGGGTGCTTTGATGGTTCATTTGTTTACTGTCTGTGTCTCTCTTCTCCCTCAGCACCTACCATATGCATGACACATACTCAATAAATATTTATTGAATGAGGCTAGGGACAGTGGCTCCTGCTTATAATCCTACCACTTTGGGAGGCTGAGGTGGGTGGATCTCTTGAGCCCAGGAGTTCAAGACCAACCTGCGCAACATGGTGAAACCTCATCTCTACAAAAAATGCAAAAATCAGCTGGGCATGGTAGATTGTACCTTAGTCCCAGCTACTTGGGAGGCTGAGGTGAGAGGATCGTCCGAGCCCAGGAGATCAGGGCTGCAGTGAGCCATGATCATGCCACTGCACTCCATCCTGAGCTACAGAGTGAGACCCTGCCTCAGAAAATATATATATTTATATATTTTAATATCTATAAATATATAATGTATTTTAATATATAAATATATAATATGCATTTTAATATATAAATATATATTTTAATATATAAATACATATAATATTTTTATATATAAGTGTATATGTTAATTCCACACCCCTCATATATACATGAGGAAAATGGAGTGTGCTGACATTTTGTTTGCTAAATTTTTGTAAGTATATGCTATATTTGTAAATATAGTAAAGTGCATTCTGTTTTTTGAGACAGGGTCTTACTCTGTCACCCAAGTGCCGGAGTGCAGTGCTGCGATCTTGGCTTACTGCAACCTCCACCTCTCAGGCTCAAGCAGTCCTCCCACCTCAGCCTACCGAGTAGTTGGGACTACAGGCATGTGCCACTACACCCATCTAATGTTTTTAAAATATTTTTTTGTAGAGGCTGAGTTTTGCCATGTTGCCCAGGCTGGTCTCCCAACTCCTGAGCTCAACCAGTCCACCAGCCTTGGCCTCCCAAAGTGCTGGGTTTACAGGTGTGAACTACTGTGCCCGGCAAAAGTGCATCTTAAACTAATATGTATCAGGTTTGTTTATGGCATATGTAGCCTTTTAGATAAGAAGAAAAGATTTACTACCCCATGTGATTTCTCTTTTTTTTTTTCTTTTTTTTTTTTTTTTTTTTTTTGAGACGGAGTCTCGCTCTGTCGCCCAGGCTGGAGTACAGTGGCCGGATCTCAGCTCACTGCAAGCTCCGCCTCCCGGGTTTATGCCATTCTCCTGCCTCAGCCTCCCGAGTAGCTGGGACTACAGGCGCCCGCCACCTCGCCCGGCTAGTTTTTTGTATTTTTTAGTAGAGACGGGGTTTCTCCGTGTTAGCCAGGATGGTCTCGATCTCCTGACCTTGTGATCCGCCCGTCTCGGCCTCCCAAAGTGCTGGGATTACAGGCTTGAGCCACCGCGCCCGGCCTCTTTTTTTTTTTTTTCTTTGAGGCGGTGTCTCTCTCTGTCGCCCAGGCTGGAGTGCAGTGATGCGATCTCAGCTCACTGCAACCTCTGCCTCCCGGGTTCAAGTGATTCTCCTGCCTCAGCCTCCTGAGTAGCTGGGATTACAGGTGTGCACTACCATGTCTGGCTAATTTTTGTATTTTTAATAGAGATAGGGTTTTACCATGTTGGTCAGACTGGTCTCGAACTCCTGACCTCGTGATCTGCCTGTTTCGGCCTCCTAAAGTGCTGGGATTACAGGCGTGAGCCAGCCTGACCTATGTGATTTCTGAAGATTACTTTCCTCTTCCTCTCCAGCCTCTCTGCTGCTGCCTTTGTCCCTCCTTGTTTCCACACTGCTGTCAAAATGACCTTTCTCTGTTTCTCTTTCTCTCTATTCTCCATCTCTCAAGTAATTGTTATTTTCATAACTTCTGCCTTTGTGCATTCCTCTGCCTTTGATTGGAATGCCCTTCCCATCTTTTTGGTTTGACTTAAACAAAAATGATTTTAGATTTCAGTGCAGGTGCCGTTTCTCCTCCTGGAAGCCTTCTCTAACTCTCCAGCCCCAGCAAGGTCCCCTGTTCTGTGTCCTCATCAGAGCACTTATCATGCCGAGGGATTGTATAAATAGGTACAAGCCTGTCTCAGTTTCTTGAACAGCCTGTATTGTCAACTGAATTTGGGCAGGTGTTTCATCTTTTTGTGTCCACAATGCCTAGTACTTGATAGGCAGACAGTAAGTATTGACAGAAAAATGAAACAAAACAAAGGATGTAGCTTTGCCAAATCCCACCGTAAATCTTAGAGAACCATTCCATTTTAGAGATAGAGGACACCTTATCTACTGCAGCCACTCCTTTATAGAGATTAGCAATATTGCTGGAAACCAGGACTCGTGACTCAGCCTAGTGCCCTTTTTTGAGAAAAAGGTTTTTGGCTTATTATAAAGACAGTAGTTATTTAATGTAGAAAATGTAGAAGTTACAGATAAACAAAAGGGAGAAAGAGAAAATAGATCGTTCTGTTCCAACCACCCAGATGGTGACTGTGCTTCCACTGTCTCCTGTGCGTATATAGAAACATGTATATGTATGTGTTACATAATTGTGTGATGATAACAGCTCAGATTTACTGAGTGCTTGTAGAATGGGCACTGTTTTAAGTCCTTTACTTAAAATTTATGTATTACGGATCCGAGGTGAAACTGTTACTTTTATTTGACAGATGAGGAAATGGAGGCATAGAGATGTTAAGTATCTCAAGGTCACAACAGCTGGTAAGTGGTAGAGCCAAAATTTGAACCCAGGCAATCTAGCTCTAGAGCCTTATTATTATTATTATTATTTTTTCTGAGACAGAGTCTCACTCACTCTGTGGCCCAGGCTGGAGTACAGTGGTGCAATCTTGGCTCACTGCAACTTCCACCTCCCAGGTTCAAGCAATTCTCCAGCCTCAACCTCCCGAGTAGCTGGGATTACAGGCATGTGTCACCACACCTGGCTAATTTTTGTATTTTTAGTGGAGGCGGAGTTTCATCATGTTAGCCAGGCTGGTCTTGAACTCTTGGCTTCACGTGATCCACCCACCTCGGCCTCCCAAAGTGCTGGGATTACAGGCATGAGCCACCGTGCCTGGCCTAGAGCCTGTACTTTTTTTTTTTTTTTTTGGAGACACGGTCTCACTCTGTCACTCGGGCTGGAGTGCAGTGGTATGATCTCAGTTCACTGCAACCTCCACCTCCCAGGTTCAAGTGATTCTTCTGCCTCAGCCTCTGAGTAACTGGGAGTCCAAGCGAACAGCACCACACCTGGCTAATTTTTTTTTTTTTTAATTTTTAGTAGGGATGGTGTACTTTTTTTTTTTTTTTTTGAGACAGAGTTTTGCTCTGTCGTCCAGTCTGGAGTGCAGTGGCACGATCTCAGCTCAGCATAACCTCTGCTTCCTGGGTTCAAGCGATTCTCCTGCTTCAGCCTCCTGAGTAGCTGGGATTACAGGCGGGTGCCACCAAGCCCAGCTAACTTTTATATTTTTAGTAGAGACCGGGTGTCACCATGTTGGTCAGGCTGGTCTCGAACTCCCAACCTCAGGTGATCTGCCTACCTCAGCCTCTGAAAGTGCTGGATTACAGGCATGAGCCACCACACCTGGCAAGATGGTGTATTTCTCTAAAGCATTTGTTTAATTTTTATTTTTAGTAGAGACAGTGTCTCACTGTGTTGCTCAGGCTGGTCTTGAACTCCTGGGCTCAAGCAATCCTCTCACCTCAGCCTCCCAAAGTGCTGGGATTACAGGCATGAGCTACTGTGCTTTGCCAAGCCTGTACTCTTAACTATGCATAGTGTCTTGTAATCTGCTTTAAAAAAAAAAAAAAATTGAGATCAGTTTATATGCAGTAATAGTCACTCTTTTTTAGGGGTACAGTTCAGTGAGTTTTGCTAAAAGGTAAACCACCACCTTTTATCAAGATATATAGAATATTTCCATCACCCCCCCAAAATTCCATCATGCCTTTTTGTAGAGTCTCTCCTTCCCTGTTTCCCAGCCCTTGGCAATCACTGATCTGATTTCTGGCCCTTGTTTTGCCTTGAAGCCTTGTGGCTTCTTTTAGCATAATAATGCTTTTGAGGTTCATCAGTGTTGTTTCCTGTAACAATAGTTTATTGAGTTTTTTAAACATTGCTGAAGTAGTATTCTGTTATATGGGTATATCATAATTTTTTTTTTTTTTTCTTTTTTGAGACAGAGTCTGGCTCTGTTACCCAGGCTGGAGTGCAGTGGCATGATCTCAGCTCACTGCAACCTTCACCCCCTGGGCTTGAGTGATACTCCTACCTCAGCCTCCTGAGTAGCTGGGATTACAGGTGCACACCACTATGCCTGGCTAATTTTTTAAGGATTTTGTAGAGAAGAGGTCTCAGTATATTGCCCTGGTTGGTCTCAAACTCCTGGGCTCAAGTGGTCCTCCTGCCTTGGCCTCCCAAACTTTTTTAAGACTCATTACAGGCATGAGCTACCGCATCTGGCCTGTACATAATTTTTTATTCCATTCACAAGTTGAAGAACATTTTGGCAATTACAAATAAAGCTGCTATGAATATTCACATAGAGTTCTTTTTTTTAACCTAGTAGTTTTAATGATGTTAATTACAATTAATATAAAATAATAACTCCTTTTATTACTAAAGTCACATGAACTAAAAGGCATTTGAGTTATTTTTATTTTAGAGAGAATAGAAAAGCGCTTACTTTCTCTAAGCCAATAGATAAGAGCTCTTTAATATATTTTGGTAGTGAAATATCACTTATAAACCATATAGGCATAGAGACAGACAGAAATCTAAGATCTTTCATTTGCCAGCTTTCAAATAGTTTCTCTTTCCCACTTTAGACTATTACCTGCTTCATTCCCCTGAAAAGTTGCTAGCTAGGCAACTCTAAATTCCCATTTCCAAAGACACTCTTCTTAGGTGAAACAAGGTAGACAATTTATATATCAGGCACAGAACTGAGACCTAAACAACTGTTATCCGAAGACAGTGTACAGCTCTTTATGTGGATGTATGTTTTCACTTCTCTTAGGTAAATACTCAGGAATAGGATTACTGGGTTTTATGGTAAGTGTAAATTTAACCTTACAAGAAACTCCCAAATTGTTTTTCTGCATAGCGTTATCGTTTTCCATCCTCCTTAGTAATGTCTGGGAGTCCCAATTGTTCCTCATCGTTGATGACAAATCATTTATTGCTGGTATTTATATTCTGACAGTAGCCAAATAATAATTTCCACATGCTCTTGCTGGAAAAGGTGTTGCTTAAATTAAGGGTTTCTCATGTAAATTTTTTCTCTTTCATTTTCCTTTTTCTTTTCTTTCCACTTTATAAATATTTATTGAGCAGTTTACAGTGCATGGGATGGACGAGCATCAGTGATTTTACTCTCAAAGCACCCCCAGTTGGCCCTGTGAGTAGAGGTCATGGCAGATGATCATGACACTTTTGATTCTTATACTTTACCTAGTTTCCTAGTGGAGCAAATTGATCCGCATAGAGGTTTTCATTTTTGTGCCTCTACGCTGCATGCCTCGCTTAGCTTTCAAGTGTGAGAAACCTTGTAGGGAGAAGACTATGGTGGCACATCTGGTTCCAGCTGTGCTGTCAGCCATAACATTTTCCCCCTTCTGTTTAGGTGGAAATGCCGGTGAGTGTCATGGTGGACTTTGTTTTCATAATCGGCTGGGTAGATTTTTCAGTTGTCTGTTAGTGTAGCTGTCCTGATTTCCTTCCTAATGATTTGAATGATGGGACTGTGACATACAAGAAGTAAAATCAAATGGTGAGGTAAGCTGAGGTCAACAAGAAAAGGGTTTGAATCCCAAATTGTGGTAGGTTGCCACTATTGTGCCAACGTATTATCTCTGACCCTAGCCAGCATCTTAAGAGCTTATATTGTCTTTCTAAAGGAAGAGTCAAATAGGTATTGAACTGTATCTTCTTTTAAATATTTTGTCAGCAAAGTGTTTACAAATTGGTGAGAAGTGTCTATCCATTTAGTTTTTCATTCATTGAGTACACTTGCCAGTTAACCATTACGTTTATGGTTCCCGCATCAGTGCTGTGATAGGACTTTTTTCAAAGTAAATTCTTCCTGAGTTTTTCCTTTGGTACCTCCCCACTCTGCTTTTTGGTTATCTCTTAACTTTAAACATTTTAAAAATGAATGTGTCAAGTAAAATAGTGTTGTGTTATAGCTTCTTGCTCCACTTTGGGTGCAGACTTTGCACAAGAAGGGAGGGAGGGCAAGAGAGAAAAGAGGGAACCTAGTCATGTGATACTGCTTGTCTGGCAGAAGCCTTTTGGTTCTGAGCAGAGAAACCAACTGTTTACTATTTTGGGTGAATGAGGTTGGTTGGTTGCTATGAGCATTTTCTCTAAGGGAACCCTCTCCTTTTCCAGCTCTACACATTGAAATCATCTCAGTCCTGCTTTTTGGCATTTGGGTAGAAGAGGGAGGTGTCTGTGTCTAGGCCCAGTGCTGACAGGAAGAAATGTTTTGCCAGTAGAGTTACTGATTCTGACCTTCTGCTGTCACTGCTTCTAATGCCCCGCTCCCTAAGTAAACTTGGGATGTAACTGTTCTTGCAACCCTTTGCACTACAGAATGAAGGGCCCACTTTAAGTTAAAGAGCAAGGCTAATCAGATCTTCGGCAAATAATAAATGGCCTCTTTAAGGAGAGAGGGAAGGAAGACTGGTTTACTGCAGCATTGGCGTTTGGAGACTCGCATCTCCTCCAGCATGCTGGAGGAGAAGATCAAGATTCATCAGCCCACCTGCAGGATTCTGCCACTCTCGTGGATTGTCTTGAAGCCAAGAAAGGACAGCTATTACTCAGCAGTGTGCCTGACCCATTATCACAGTTTGCGGGAAGGTTCGAATATTTATCTGTTTGGGATTTGCATGCTTTTATTTCCTCTCAAACTTAACTGCTGTCTTTTATCCCAGTCCTATTTCTCTGTAGCCATCCAAGCTTTGACTTTGAGTGGTTTATTCTCCCAGGATTTATATCAAAGTTTGTTGAGCACCCAACAAATAGGTAACTGAACATAGTACTGTAGGGTGCATTTCATGACCTGATGGAACAGTGGTGAGGATGTTCCACTTTCTTATTCCTTTTTTCCCCACCATGCAGAGCTCATATAGCCACGCCTAGATTGTGGAGTAAGGGAAGAAAAAACTTTTCTTTAATAAGGTGGAATTATTTTTTATGTGGGTCAGATTCAATGTTTTATCCATAAAATGTACTCTGGCCTAAGGTACTACACAAATGGGAGCTATTGATGATCATCTCAGTTTCTTCTGTCTGTTGAATACTTGAAAGTAGATAGATAACCCTTTAAGGTTTATAACACTGATACATCATTTAAAATAAAATAACACTTGAAAGGCTTTTTACTTGTATTGCATCTTAGTTTTGCTTAGGGCGAACAATTTGGACTGGTCTTATCAATATTAAAAGAGTTTGCCTTTGAACAGCCTTCTTTCATAGTCTTTTTTTTTTTTTTTTTTTAAAGACAGGGTTTCATTCCTGTTGCCCACGCTGGAGTGCAGTGGCTCAATCTTGGCTCACTGCAACCTCCACCTCCTGGGCTCAAGTGATTCTCCAGCCTCAGCCTCCCGAGTAGCTGGGACTACAGGCATGCACCACTGCACCCGGCTAATTTTTATGTTTTTTGTAGAGATGGGGTTTTGCCATGTTGGCCATGCTGGTCTTGAACTCCTGGCCTTAAGCGCTCCTCCTGCCTCGTCCTCCCAAAATGCTGGGATTACAGGCGTGAGCCACCATGCCTGGCCTCTTTCATAGTCTTATACTGCTGGAAAAAAATATCCTTTGGGAGTAGAATGGACACGTTTGAGTTCTTCAGGAAAGTTCACTTTTAAATTTGAGGAAAATTCTTTCAGGAGAGTTCTAGGTTATGAAAAAAACGACAATAGGAGCTTTATCCAAATCTTGTCAAATATGAATAAAAGAGAATTGTCAATATTTTCTTCTCCTATCTTGGAAATCCTAATTATCTAGTATCAGAATTTGTATACAATGTATAATAATTATGTAAATACTACTTTTCTGAAAACTTAGACATTTCTTTTGAGTTTTCCAGATTTCTTTGGGATTTTAATAATTTTAACATGATGATTTGAGCCTGTGGAGTCAGCAATGAATGGGCACATCAAAGATGAGATGAAATGATTATCAGTGGCCAGTTTGCAGAGAGAATAGTTTTTTTTTTTTTTTTTTTGAGATGGAGTCTCTCTCTGTCGCCCAGGCTGGAGTGCGGTGGTGTGATCTCGGCTCACTGCAGACTCCGCCTCCTGGGTTAACACCATTCTCCCTCAGCCTCCCGAGTATCTGGGACTACAGGCACCTGCCACCACGCCCAGCTAGTTTTTTGCATTTTTAGCAGAGATGGGGTTTCACCGTGTTAGCCAGGGTGGTCTTGATCTCCTGACCTCATGATCCACTCACCTCGGCCTCCCAAAGTGCTGGGATTATAGGCGTGAGCCACTGCGCCCGGCTGAGAATAGTTTTAAGAATTGATTGAGAGGCAGTTGTTTTTTCTTTGATTATCTAGAAGTGTTCTGGACTAATGTCAAAGAAACACCATGGCAACATTAAAGGGAAGATTATTTGAGAGGCAGAGGAATAGTATGGCTTAGGACTTAGGCTGCTACCTTTGACTTTGTAATCCAGAAGATTGTAATGTTCCAGATTTTCAGTCTGATCATTAAAAATATCTGTATCACATGCAAAAAACCCTATAGGCAATAGAGATTCAGACTTGTGATAAGTAGGATCAGGATGGTAATTGTAGATAACTACCCTAATCAATTAACTGTATGCTTTTCTGATTTTTTTTTTTTTTTTTTTTTTTTTTGAGACAGAGTCTTGCTTTGTCACCCAGACTGGAGTGCAGTGGCACGATCTCTGCCCACTGCAACCTCTGCTTTCAAGCGATTCTCTTGCCTCAGCCTCCCAAGTAGCAGGGATTACAGGTGCCCACCACCACACCTGGCTAATTTTTGTATTTTTAATAGAGATGGGGTTTCACCATGTTGGCCAGGCTGGTCTCAAACTCCTGACCTCAAGTGATCCACCTGCCTTGGCTTCCCAGTGTGCTGGGATTACAGGAGTGAGCCACCATGCTCGGCCGCTTTGCTGATTTTATAGTGTGCTTAGAACCTTACATTTAGAATTCTGTATATTGACTGAATCTTGAAAGGACTCAAATTATAGGCTGGGTGCAGTGGCTCTTGCCTGTAATCCCAACACTTGGGGAGGCTGAGTCTGGGAGGGTCACTTTAGTCCAGGATTTCGAGACCAGTCTGGGCTTCAAAGTGAGACCCTGTCTCTACAAAAAAAAAAAAAAAAAGAAAGAAAAATAAAAAAATTAGCTGGGCATGGTGGTACACACCTGTGGTCCCAGCTACACAGGAGGCTGAGGCTGGAGGATTGCTTGAACCCAGGAGGTAGAAGCTGCAGTGAACCATGTTCATGCCACTGCACTCCAGCCTGGGCAACAGAATGAGACTCCGTCTCCATCCAAAAAAAAAAAAAAAAAAAAAAAAGATTTCAAATTGTTTTTTCTACAGATAAATAAATATACATTATTTTTAAAAATGCTGTCGTTTTGTAAACTGTACAAGAGAAACATTTTGCCTCAAATGATAAAAGTATTAAGGATATCTGATGTTCCTGCTTTTGGGCTGAAGCAGGTGTTCCAGGGAAAAAGATCATTCTTCCTGAAATACTGAACAATACCCAGTGAAAATGATTGTGTGTTGTGTTTTATTATTATAAATTCTTAGTAATATTTTCTGTTTTATAGCTTTATTTTTCTTATTAATAGACTTTGGCATCGATCACATCTGCATCAATCTTTTTTGAGGACTGAGCCATCATGAAACATTGGTGTTTTGCGGTTTTATACAACCTCTGTTACAATATGAATGATGTTAGAGCTATAAAAGGTCTAACACCATTCAGTATTGATATGGATATAACCCAACATGTTAGCCACAAGCCAGATGTACCCATTGAGATTTGAAATGTGGCTAAAGCACTGAGGAGCTGAATTATTATTAGTTTTTTTGAGACAGAGTTTTTGCTCTTGTTGCCCAGGCTGGAGTGCAGTGGCACCTTCTCGGCTCACTGCAACCTCTGTCTCCAGGGTTGAAGTGATTCTCCTGCCTCAGCTTCCTGAGTAGCTGGGATTACAGGCGCCCGCCACCATGCCTGGCTAATTTTTTGTATTTTTAGTACTGGGTTTCACCACATTAGCCAGGCTGGACTCGAACTCCTGACCTCAGGTGATCCGCCCGCCTTGGCCTCCCAAAATGCTGGGAGGATTACAGGCATGAGCCACTGCACCTGGCTGAATTTTTAATTTATTTAAAAAAAAGAAAAAAGAGATGGCGTCTCACCGTGTTGCCCAGGCTGGACTCAAACTCTGGGCTGAATGATGTCTCAGCCTCCCAAGTAGCTGGTACATGTGCTGCTAATTTATTTGATTTCAATTAAATTTAAATAGCATGTGTGGCTAGTGGCTGCCATATCTGATAGCACAGTTCTAGACCCTTCACAGTCTGACCCTAGTCAGTCTTCCTTCTATTATTCTCTTTCACAAACTTAATGCTCCAGCTAAACTGGAGAGTGTTGGCTGTGTCCTTAACCTTGTAAATTTCCCACCTCCTAGTCTTAGCTCATGTTGTTCATCTCTAGTTTATGAAGGCCTTCAGATTGCTTGTGTGCTGTTGCCCTGTGACACTTACCTAATCCCTTTTGTACTCTAGTAATATATTATCTGCAGACTCTTAAAGTGCTTACTAACACTATCTCTGATTGTAGTGATTTGTTTTTCATTTCTCATAGTCTCTATTACATTTATAGATTCCTCGAGGGGCTTATGTGGTTTTGATGGTTGTATGTGTGTGATAGTTGAAGTTTTTCTTTCTTCTTTTTTTCTCCACAGTGCCTAGCAAAGCATACATGGTAGGTGGTTCATATGCATTAGGTGAGTTAATCTACTGAGATTGCTGATTGTTAGTGTGCTTCCTGGCACTAGAGGGCAGTGTCATATCTATAAGCAAAATGAGGTATTTATCTGAAAGTGACAGATACATTTTGAGCACTCTGTCCTAATTCAGTTTTATTCAGTCTTATTAATGATTCTGGCCTTCAGAAGGAACTCACATCTGTTCATTGTCAGTGATATTAATAACCTTTTTCTATAAATATCTTGATTAGATTCAGTGTATGTTGGATCAGGAGATGGTGAGATTCTTTCTGAGAAGAAACTTGGTACATCTGAGAAACACCAGTCAAGGCATTAGGTGTCAGAGATTAATTCCTTGAGGGCAGAAGCCTTTTTGTGGTAGGCAGCTAATATCCCAGTAGTGGTCTGGTAGTCAAGAACCCAAGGTTCTTGGTTTGATCTTGCCGATGGTGAACTCGGCTAAGTTGCTCTAAGCTTGCCAAACTAATTCCTCTTATTGTGTAGTAGTGGGTATAATGACTGCAGTTCTGGCTCGTAGGGTCAAATGAGATATGTATGAAAGTAGCTTTGTAAAGTATTATATAAATGTATAGTGGTGTTTTCCTTCTCAGTACCTATGTTGTACTTAGTACCAATGCATGTACAAAATAAGTGATTACTTATAAATATGATATTAATTTGTAAATTTTAGGTAAGGGATGTACTGTGGTAAAGGCTGTACTCACCAAGGCTGCATACACTGAGAGGTGATTATAGTCACAATAGTGGTTAACATATATCCTGTCCTTAGATGTTATTTAGCCTGAAAGTGAACTGTGTGATACACACACACACACACACACACACACACGAAGTTTACACTCTTGTTAGTCTCTTGTCTAGTGAATTTATTTTTGTACACCCGCTACCCTTCTTTTTTGTTTGTTTTTGTTTTTTGAGACAGGGTCTCGCTTTGTCACCCAGGTTGGATTGCAGTGACGCAACCTTGGCTCACTGCCGCCTTGACCCCCAGGCTCAAGTGATCCTCCCGCCTCAGTCCCCCAAGTAGCTGGGACCACAGGCACGTGCCACCATGCCCAGCTGATTTTTTTTTTGTAGAGATGAAGTTTCGCCATGTTGCCCAGGCCGCTCTTGAACTCCTGAGATAAGTGATCCACCAGCCTCAGCCTCCCAAAGAGCTAAACTTGTTGGAATGGGTTAAGATTCTCAAGATCAAACGCATAAAGGGGAAGCCAGATCATTATAACACAGGAGCCCATTTAACTACTGTAGAATTTTCCCACTCCACATCCCCCAGGTTTAGCAAAGACTTTTTCAAAAGCAAAGGTATGTGTAACTGTAGGAGAGTTCATGTTATAAGTACTGCAACTTTGTATTTCCTGAAGTCTGTGTGGTTGAATTTGCAAGTGGAACATTTCATTACTGCAGGTTTTGCACAAAATTTTACGAAACAAACCTGCATTAAGTTAAAGCAGA
>NC_037678.1:10071911-10200816 GCF_003255815.1 Theropithecus gelada
TTTGGGAGGCTGAGGCTGGTGGATCACTTATCTCAGGAGTTCAAGAGCGGCCTGGGCAACATGGCGAAACTTCATCTCTACAAAAAAATCAGCTGGGCATGGTGGCACTTGCCTGTGGTCCCAGCTACTTGGGGGACTGAGGCGGGAGGATCACTTGAGCCCGGGGGTCAAGGCGGCAGTGAGCCGAGGTTGCATCACTGCAATCCAACCTGGGTGACAAAGCGAGACCCTGTCTCAAAAAACAAAAACAAACAAAAAAGAAGGGTAGCGGGTGTACAAAAATAAATTCACTAGACAAGAGACTAACAAGAGTGTAAACTTCGTGTGTGTGTGTGTGTGTTCACTTTCAGGCTAAATAACATCTAAGATCAGGATTTGTAGCTTTTACGCTCAGGCACTACATGAAGTTTAATTTTATGGATTTCATTCTTCCACGGAGAAGACAAATTTTGCTGTAGCCTTTATTAAATTTTATTTTTAAATCTTAATCTTTTTGAGTCAAATAGCTAAAATTTTATATAATTTAGGACTTAAGGGTGAGAAGTTTACTGTTTTTTTTTTTTGTTTACCCATAGAAAACTGTATACATAAACATTTGAATAAGCTTCAGATTATTTGTCTATCTAATTATCTATCTATCTATAACCCAACCTGTATGGTCTAATTTCTAATCACCTTTCTATTCCCTAATCCTTCCCATAGAAAAGGGCCAGGTGCAGTGACTCATGCTCAATCCCAGCAAAGCCTGTAATCCCAACAGTTTGGGAGGTTGAGGCGAGTGGATCACTTGAGTCCAGGAGTTTGAGACCAGCCTGGGCAACATGCTGAAATGTCATCTGTACAAAAACAAACCCCCCAAAAGCAAAATTGGCCAAGCATGCTAGTGTGCGCCTGTAGTCCCAATTACTCAGAAGGCTGAGGTGGGAGGACCGATTAAGGCTGGGAGGTCAAGGCTGCAGTGAGCCGTGATTGCACCACTGTGCTCCATCCTGGTGACAGAATGAGACCCTATCTTTTTTTTTTTTTTTTTTTTGGGACAGAGCCTTGCTCTGTCCCCCAGGCTGGAGTGCAGTGGCTTGATCTCAGCTCACCGCAAGCTCTGCCTTCCAGGTTCACGCCATTCTCCTGCCTCAGCCTCGCAAGTAGCTGGAACTACAGGTGCCCACCACCACGCCCGGCTAATTTTTTGTATTTTTAGTAGAGACGGGGTTTCACCATGTTAGCCAGGATGGTCTTGATCTCCTGACCTCGTGATCTGCCCACCTCGGCCTCCCAAAGTGCTAGGATTACAGGCGTGAGCCACCGCGCCCGGCCGAGACCCTATCTTTAAAAAAACAAAACAAAACAAAAAAACCACTTTAGGCCTGTCATAGTAGCTCACGCCTGTAATTCCGGTGATCCTGTGCCACTGCATTCCAGCCTGGGCAAGAGAGTGAGATCCTGTCTCTGTGTTTTATTTTGGTTTTTTTTTTTGAGACGGGCTCACTCTTGTTCAGGTTGGAGTGCAGTGGCACAGTGGTGGCTCACTGCAGTCTGGGTCAACAAGCACACACTACAGGCACACACAACCAGATGTTGTCTCCCTGTGTTGCCCAGGGTAGTCTGTGACTCCAAGTCTCAAGTGATTCTCCCACCTTGACCCACCACAGTGCTGGGATTATAGACACAAGCCTCTGTCCCTGGCCTAATTTAATTTTAAGGAAAACCGTTTTTTGTCTCTTTGGTTTGCCCTAGAATGAGTACCCTATTCTAAGTTTTGAATCTGTACAACAAAGTTGGGTGCAGAATGTCAGCGTCAGTGATACCAGCAGGGATTAGCAAATGAGATTCAAGGCTGCCCATATTTTCTCGGTGAATGGGCGGAACTAATACAATAAGGAAAATGCTGTTCTTGGTGCCTTTAACTTTAGAAGGGAGTCTTCAGATGGCCCTACCTAAAAGTGCTAAAGGAAGCACATTCCCAGTTTGTCTCCACCCTGTTCAGGCATCTGGTGCAAGTGCATGCCGTGCCCAGATCTTACATGATGGAGTTGGTTGCACATTGCTTTATAGATCCTCAGGAAAGAGACTGATGACATTGAAGTAACTGGCACTTTGAGATCTGTTTGCCGCGATTAGAGAAGGAGGTCACATCAAGGGGTGGGGGAGAGGAGTAACTACCCAAAATGAGTGGTAAGCCTCAGATTTTTGAGGATGTGGGGAATAATTTTTATTTATTTATAGTTATTAATATTTTTACTATGACTGTGGCATAAATGTAATATAGTAGGAAAAAAAACACAAACTTTGATATCAGGCCAACCTGTATTTGAGCTCTGGCTCTACCTCTTACTACCCATGCAGCTTCTTCATCTATGAGATAGTACGTATCTCAAATGACCATTGAGATGAAATGAGTCACTGTAGTAGTACATCTACCCAGTGACCACACAATGTAAGAGCTAAAGACATTAGATTCCTTGTTTCTTATATATTAGTTTTCTTCTCAAGGCAAGCCTTTTCTCAGTGCCTTTGCACTTACAATTTCTTATGTCTGGAACACTCTCCAGATCATTTTTATGGTTTGTCATAGTATTTAGGTTTCTGTCCAAGAGTCATCTGTCTCTTCAAAAGGGCCTTCTCTGTGCACCCTATCTAAAATTACCACCACCCCGTCACTCTCTGTTCTCTTGTTCCACTGTATTTTTCTTCACATAGTGTACTCCCTGAAATTATTATATGTACAACTTATTTATTATGTTTTCCCTACTAGAGCATATATTCTGTGAGGACAGGGACCTCATCTGTCCATGTTATTGTTTTATCACCTATAAATATTGACCTTATCTGTCCATGTTGTTTTATCACCTATAAGCATCACCTATACATATTAGTTCAATAAATGAATGAACAAACCAACTGACAATCTTCCTGGTGCCAGAAAAGAACCTGTGGCTGAATGCAGGAAGGAAGTTGTGCCAGGAAGCAAATGCTTTCTGCTTTTGTGGAGTGGATGTTCCCACACTGAGAGCCAGATAGGAAGTAGTCATGTGACGTCCTCTTACGTCCTTTTATACTTCTTCCTGTCTCTCTCTGGGAAGAGCCCCTTTGAATGACCTTTATTTAGTAGTTGTTATTTTTTGCCCTCTTGCCCAGGCTAGACTGCAGTGGCATAATCATGGCTCACTGCAGCCTCGACCCCTCAGCTTCCTGAGCAGCCAGGACTACAGGCAAAGGCTACCATGCCTGGCTAATTTTTTTTTTTTTAATTATTTTTTGTAGAAACAGGGGTCTCTCTACATTGCTCAGAAAAGTCTTGAACTCTGGCTGGGCATGGTGGCTCATGCCTGTAATCCCAGCACTTTGGAAGGCTGAGGCAGGCGGATCACGAGGTCAAGAGATCAAGACCATCCTGGCCAACATGGTGAAGCCCCACCTGTACTAAAAATACAAAAATTAGCTGGGCGTGATGGCGCACGCCTGTAGTCCCAGATATTTGGGAGGCTGAGGAAGGAGAATCGCTTGAACTGGGAGGCAGAGGTTGTAGTGAGCCGAGATCGTGCCCCTGCACTCCAGCCCGGTGACAGAGCGAGACTGTCTAAAATAAAAAAAGAAAAGAAAAGAAAAGAAAAAGTCTTGAACTCCTGGGCATGATCCTCCCACCTTGGCCTCCCAAAGTGCAGGGATTGCAGGTGTGAGCCATCATGCCCAGCCTGAATAACCTTTAAATGTGACCACCGTTATCCTGTTAAAATCTCAATTCCTTTTGGAATTAGAATATAAGCAGTGTTTTCAGTCTCCAGAGTTCTATGTCATATACTCTACATGTTCCATACTATTCACTGAAATCACCTGAATTTTCCCCTAGTTAGTATGTAGGTCACTTTTTTCCCATCCATATCATGCTGATAACGCTGTCAATATAGTGTCATTTTAAAACATAGAGGAGTGGGGTGCAGTGTTTCATCATGACTGTAATGACTGAGGCCAAGGCAGGAGGATAACTGGTAGGCCAGGAATTCAAGGCCAGCCTGGGCAACAATGTAGGATCCCGTCTTGACAAAACATAAACAGACAAACATACAGAGAACTGGTGTGTTTTATGAGAAAAGAGAGTTGGTTGAAGATTCAGGCTGTACATTTAGACAGAGCTGGGTTCCAATTTCTGCTCTTTTACTTTATGACCTTGAGCAAGTTGCTTAATCGGTCTAAACCTCAATTTCCTCATCTACAAAATGGTATAAGAGTTCTATCGTCTGCATAGCTTTGTTGTGAGAATTAAGTAAGATGATGCGTGTTTTCACCGTTTTGTAAGTGTTACTACACAATATAGACACCTTTCATTTGCATATTTTAGTACCGTAAGTTAGATTTTTCATAAGCTGATTCTTGGAAAGTTACCTGGTTAGATGTATAAGTTGCCCAGGTTTACCAGCCCAGGAACGTACTTCATTAATCTAGAGCCTTCATTCCCGACAGTATTCAGATTAAATAGAAGATATCTATTATATTTTGGTATTATAGGTTAAGAGTATTCCTTATCAGAAATGTTTGGGACTACAAGTGTTTTGCATTTTGGATTTCGTTCAGATTTTGAAATATTTGCATTATGTATTTGCAGGTTGAACGTCCAAATCTGAAATCTGACATGTGCCATTGAGCATTTCCTGTGAGCATCATGTTGATTTACAGGAATCATTATAGGAATTGATAATTTCTTTCTCTCCAAGAGATGGCAGCATTTCAATTTGAAAAACCTGACGTTTGTTATGTTTCATAATTGATTCATCAATTTTTTCTAAAGGTAGAGGCAAATTCATGTTTTTTTAAAATTTATTTTATTTTTTAGGAGCAGAGGTTTAATAGGCAGAAGAAAGGGATCTGTCTCTCTCTGTCTCTGTCTCTGTCTCTCTCTTGAGAAAGAGGGGACTTTCGACAGGAAAGGCCAGCCAGCAGCAGAGGATGCCCCAGATTTTATAGTCAGGCATGAGGAGGCGGTGTCTGATTTACACAGGGCTCACAGATTGGTTTGATCAGGTGTGATGTTTACATACTGAGCAGGGAAGGCTGGTTGCCCCACCCTAATCTTGTTATACAAATGAATTATCCCCTTAGCTGGCGCCATCTTGTCTGCTTCTTACTGTACATGTGGCTGGCAGAGAAGGGAAGGTGGAGCCAGCATTTTGAACGTGACTAGGCCCAGGTCGTTCTTTCCTGCCGGCATTCACCTGTGCAAGCTCCCAGCTTGCTTATCTATTTCAGCAGCTCAACTTTACAGGCTGCTCTTTGTTAGAAAATGATTTGGGGCTGCTTTTCATTAAAAAGGAAAATCTTACTGAGGACTTCCATACCCTCACTATCTGCCTACGTAATTTCTTCTTAACTCCTGTATTATTCACCCCTCTGGAATGGTAACCCTAACTGCTTTTAGAGAGTGTTGGACGACAACTCTTTCTGGCTCCTTCCTGCTGAAAAGGGGCATTGTGTGTGGAACAGCAGCTAGGGCTCATCCTGGGGTCAACCTAAGGGTCCTCAGATGAAAGGTGTGTCCATGCGTGGTTTGGTGTGCAGCACCATTTGGAGTTTGCTGTCAGAACCATTCCGATGGGTTGCAACACTGGTTTGCTTCTACCAGATGTTGCATTTCAATGAATATTGTACCTTGGTATCCCAGACGAGGTCCCTAATATGAAGCGGCTATGTTGTCTGGGGTAAATACTTGGGATTTGTCCTCTCACACCTAGAAAATTTAGGACATGGACACATACGAGGAGTTTAGGAGTGGAGGTTTCATAGGCAAAAGAAAGAGAAGGAAAGAGAAAGGAAAACAGCTTGCTCTCTAGTGAGAGAGAGGGGACTTCCAAGAGGAAAAGGCCCTCCATGGGTTTTTTAACTAAACTTTATTTGGAATGATTTTACACTTACAAGAAAGTTACACAGATAGTACGGAGAGTTCCTGCGTATCCTTGATCCAGTTGCCCCTAGTGTTAGCATCTTACGTAACTATGGTACATTTGTCAAAACTGAGAGATGAACGTTAGTACATTACTATTAAGTAAACTCCAAACTTCTTTTGGATTTCATTTGTTTTCTCACTAATGTCGTTTTTCAGTTCCCAGATCCAATCTAGGATACCACATTGCATTTAATCATAAGGTTTGTGGATGGTTGGTCAATAGAATCTCAAGGAGAATTTACTTTCCTTTCTTCACCTCCACTTCCTCCTTCTTGTCTTAACTTTGGATCTGAATCTCAAGAATTTCAGCAGCTCCTTTCTCTGGCAAAAGATAAATGGACCTTTCTGGATCCTTTAACAACTACTTTGGTATTGATAGCTTAGAATTTCAGGAGCATGCTTTTTGAATACTCAACTGTATATTTGATTTTAATAATGAATAAGTACTGATTCTTCTGCCTCTCTCTCAAGCTTGCTCTTTATAATTACCAGAGACTGCTTCACTGGCTACATGTTCCTAATCTGCCTTCCAAAGAAAAATAGTTCCCTTTCCTTTTTTTTCCCCTTTCCTTTTTTTCCCCCTTTCCTTTTTCTTTCCTTTCCTTCCTCTCCTTCCCCTTTCCTTTACCCTTCCTTTGATCTCTCTGCATCGCCCACCCCCGACCCCCACCAAGAACAACTTGGGATGTGATTTAAATAAGGGTGGTTTGATATAAAATAATGTTACCTTGCAGAATAAATTACCTTGTTGGAGGTGTGGTACCAGATTACTTGCAGTTCTTACTTTGTCCTAGAGAAAATCTGATGTAAAAGCCTCTAATGAAACATTTGTAATCTGTATTATAATTTTACAACTCACTTTTCATGTACATTGTGGTCTTTTGAGTTTCAAAGGGTATATGGATTAGGTTTCAAAATTGTATTACAGTGATAAAATTGAGGAAAAAAGAGATAGTTACTTGATTAGGTAGCAACAGAGATAGGATTGGGACCTCTGTGTTCTGTTTCTTTCTCTGGTGTCCTTTGGTCTCCCCTTAGAGGTCATCTCTGTTTTTTTTTTTTTCTTTTTTTTTTTTTGAGACGGAGTCTCGCTCTGTCGCCCAGGCTGGAGTGCAGTGGCCAGATCTCAGCTCACTGCAAGCTCCGCCTCCCGGGTTCCCGCTATTCTCCTGCCTCAGCCTCCCCAGTAGCTGGGACCACAGGCGCCGCCACCTCGCCCGGCTAATTTTTTGTGTGTTTTTAGTAGAGACGGGGTTTCGCCGTGTTAGCCAGGATGGTCTCGATCTCCTGACCTTGTGATCCGCCCGTCTCGGCCTCCCAAAGTGCTGGGATTACAGGCTTGAGCCACCGCGCCCGGCCGTGTTTTTTTTTTTTTCAAGACCGAGTCTCACTCTGTCGCCCAGGTTGGAGAGCAGTGGCGTGATCTTGGCTCACTGCAACCTCTGCCTCCTGAGTTCAAGCTGTTCTCCTGCCTCAACCTCCTAAGTAGCTGGGATTACAAGTGCCCGCCACCATGCCCAGCTATTTTTTTTTGTATTTTTAGTAGAGGCAGGGTTTTACCATGTTGGCCAGGCTGACCTCGACCTCCTGACCTCAAATGATCCACCTGCCTTGGCCTCTGAAAGTGCTGGGATTACAGGCATGAGCCACTGCGCCTGGCCAGAGGTCATTTCTGGAGGTGTGTTGCATTTATTTGGAACTTATAAAATATTTATAAAACCAACCCCACATTCAGTGCTGTGTAACCCTTTACCCAGAAGTCAGTTGAGTTGACAGTAAACCCTTTCTGGTTAAGGATAGGGCTAATTAAAAAATACATTGGGCCTTTGCAATGCTTTTGTTTATATTAAAAACAAGCCGGCAGGCGCGGAGGCTCACGCCTGTAATCCCAGCACTTTGGGAGGCCGAGGCGGGCAGATCACAAGGTCAGGAGATCGAGACCATCCTGGCTAACACAGCGAAACCCCATCTCTACTAAAAATACAAAAAATTAGCCGAGCGTAGTGGCAGGCGCCTGTAGTCCCAGCTACCCGGGAGGCTGAGGCAGGAGAATGGTGTGAACCCGGGATGCGGAGCTTGCAGTCAGCGGAGATCTCGCCACCGCACTCCAGCCTGGGTGACAGAGCAGGACTCCGTCTCAAACAAACAAACAAAAAACAAAACAAAAAAAACAAGCCACAGCTATGTTTTTGGTGCAGTGTACACTGTGCTTACCCATTCAGGCTGGTTTCACAAGTTGAAGGAAGAAAATTATCACGAAAAGGAC
The DNA here is from genome assembly GCF_003255815.1 of Theropithecus gelada. NCBI lineage: Eukaryota > Metazoa > Chordata > Mammalia > Primates > Cercopithecidae > Theropithecus > Theropithecus gelada. Next base: position 10,080,113 of record NC_037678.1, read on the forward strand.
AAGAGAAACTTAGTGTTTAGGCTGGATGCAGTGGCTCACATTTGTACTCCCAGCACTTTGGGAGGCCAGGGTGGGTGGATCATTTGAGCCCAGGAGTTCAAGACTAGCCTGGGCAACAGGTGAAACCCTGTCTGTACAAAAAATTAGCCAGGTGTGGTGGTGCGTGCTTGTGGTCCCAGCTACTCGAGAAGCTGAGGCATGAAGATCAATCACTTGAGCCCGGGAAGTTGAGGCTGTAGTGAGCCAAGATGGCACCACTGCTCTCCAGCCTGGGTGACAGAGCAAGATCCTATTTCAAAAACCAAAAAAGAAAAGAAACTTAATGTTTAGAAAGCTTAAGAACATTATATGTTAAGAAGCAGGAGAGGAAACAATTCCATTGGATGCTGTAGGACAGAGTAGGGCTCAAGAACCAGAAAGCAAGAGAGGTAATGAAACCAAGTTAGGGAACACAGAGACATTTCTCTTCTCTTTCATATCTTTTAGGCTATATCAGGACAGACTTATGGGCACATTCAATAAGTAGGGGCCCAGAGGAGTATTACTTTTGGGGAATGTTATCAGGAAATAGCTTGAAACTTTAATACCAACTGATCATGAACATAAAATACTTTCAAGACCCCCCCCGTTTTTTTTTTTTTTCCTGAGATGGAGTCTCACTCTGCCCAGGCTGGAGTGCAGTGGCGCGATCTCAGCTCACTGCAAGCTCCGCCTCCCTGGTTCACACTATTGTCCTGCCTCAGCCTCCCAAGTAGCTGGGACTAAAGGCACCCGCCACCATGCCCGGCTGATTTTTCTGTATCTAGTACCTAGCACAGGACCTAACAAAGTAGTATTATGTTGGTGCAAAAGTAATTGCAGCTTTTGCCATTAAAAGCAATGACAAAAACATCAATTACTTTTGCGCCAACCTGTAGTTGTTTAGTAAATATTTGTTAGGTGAGTGAATTGAGAAGATCTCTCTCCACACCCTGATTCCCAATCCTTATATTGGTGGTGATGCTGGAAAGTAACCCAGGTAGCAGAACTTGAGTAGCACCTGCTTCTGGAGACACCCTTCACCTGCTTTTAATCATGCATTCTAGCAATGAAGCTGGTGAGTGTTCAGAACAGCCTTCGGTTCTAATTGATAGGCCGTGTGGTTTTACAATTTGGATGTCACTAAATGATTTTTGAGGCATATAGGATAAATAGAATGTAAAATACACCAATAAAATAGGTATAATTCACTGTTGCAAAGATGAGTATTCTAATTATCTGCATGCTGAGCTTCACCTAAGGCTAGCACCCAACCTGTTCCTTCTCTGACCTTCCTGGTAAAACACATTCCCCAGTTTGAAGCTAGAAGTATTGGTGTCTGATGCTAAATTAAGTTGCATTTGCTTATTTTTTCTGGAACCTGGTGCCTGAAAATTAGAGAAAAAATATACCAATTGTTAGCAGGTCAAGCTTTAGGAATTTATAGGAGGCTATGAACTTAGAGTAAGGAAATACTATCCGAAACTACTTTTCACAGTTAATATTGGCTGGGTACAGTGGCTCACACCTGTAATCCCAGCACTTTGGGAGGCTGAGGTGGGAGGATTGCTTGAGCCCAGGAATTCGAGACCAGTCTGGGCAACAGTGAGACCTTGTCTCTACAAATAAAAAATTTAAAAATTAGCTGGGTGTGGTAGTACAAGTCTATAATCCCAGCTATTCAGGCGGCTGAGGTGGGAGGATTGTTTGAGCCTGGTGGGTCAAGGCTGTGGTGAGCCATGATCATACCACTGCACTTCAGCCTGGACAACAGAGTGAGAACCTGTCTCAAAAAAAAAAAAAAAAAAAACACCAGTTAATATTTATTAGTAAATGTACTACACTGTATATAAACAATAACTTGGAAGATATACAGCATCATATCACATGCATTAAATTCAGATAGAAAACTCACAGAAGTACATCTAGAGATACCAGATTTTATCTCTTTATTGGGTTGTTCTTTAGCCATTCTCTTCCCATTGACAAACCTTTAGTGGTAGTCTACAAATATATTTTATGGAAGAAGTGTGTTGGAAAATAAAATTTCTCTCCTGTTGTAAACTTTTGAACAAATAATAATTTTTAACTAGCCAGAGCTTGGGGGTCCATTTTCACTGCTCTTTGTCCTCTGCTCCAGGAAGCTACGTGTGAATTTGTTGTGGTCTCTGTTGCCCTTGTCCTGCAGGTCCTAGGACGTCCGTAACTAAGATGCCAGGACACCATGGAAGCTGGGAAATGTGTTGATAATTTGTGACAGTGGATATCCCTGGTCTGTATCCTGTTCTCTAGATGTCTGAGTTTAATGCTAAACTTCATGAGATGGGACTTGACACCTCCTAGAAGTGTTCACATATGATTGTTTATTAAATTATTCGTTTGGTGAAAAGGAATTTGAGAAAAAAAAGAAAAATTATTTGTTATTCTTAAGTGTTTCAATGTGAAAAATATTAAAAATGATCGTGGAAATAACAACATGTTTATTGTCAAAAAATTTTAACTTAAAAACTGAATCGTTGTTCAGAACACAGCAAAAGATGATGTGCCTTAAAACAGTATCAGAGGAAAGGCTACTTACTGGTTATTAGTTGGATTAAACCTGCTTTGCACTATTTACTTGCCATGATCTATCATTGGCATCACAAACATGGGTGGAGCATATTTAATTTCTCCATATGAAGTAAGCTTAAATTAGGCCAAAGTAGCATTACATAGGGTAGCTCTTGACATGGCATTGCATTAGAATTATCTGCTAAGCTTCTTAAAGAGATGAGGTCTAGGCCCCATTCCAGACCAATTAAAAACCTTCCCAGATGATTTCATTGTGAAGGGTAAGGGTTGAGAATCACTGGAATGAGAAAAGGATTACAAGGATAAGGATACAGAATATTTGGTTCCAGTCCTGGCTTCATTTCCTAGTATTTTGTTGAGGAATTTTGTGTCTATATTAATAAGGCATATTCATCTGTAGTTTTGTTTTGATGTTTTTCTCTGGCTTTGGAATCAGAGAATAATACTAGCTTCATAAAATGAGCTGGGGAAGTGTTTTCTCCTCTGTTTCCTGGAAGAGTTTGTGAATGATTGGTATTAATTATTTTTATTTTTTAATTTATTTTTTTGAGACAGGGTTTTGCTCTGGCACCCAGGCTGGAGTGCAGTGATGTGGTCTCAGCTCACCACAGCCTCGACCTCCCAGGTTCAGGCGATCTTCCTGTCTCAGCCTCCTGAGTAGTTTGGACAACAGGCACTTGCCACCATGCCTGGCTCATTTTTGTAGAGACAGTTTCGCCATGTTGCCCAGGCTGGTCTCAAACTCCTGAGCTCAAGCAGGCCCACCTACCTGGGCCTCCCAAAGTGCTGGGATTACAAGCATGAGCCACCATGCCCAGCTAAGTATTTGGAGAAATATATCAGCGAAGCCTTCTGGACCTGGGCTTTTCTTTGTGGGAAGATTACTATTTCAATCTCTTTACTTGTTACACATCTATTCAGATGTTCTATTTCTTTCTTGAGTCAGTTTCAGTAATTTATGCCTTCCTAGGAATTTGACCATTGCATTTCTTTTTCTTTTTTTGAGATGGAGTCTTGCTCTGTCACTCATGCTGGAGTGCAGTGGCATAATCTCAGCTTACTGCAACCTCCACCTCCCAGGTTCAAGTGATTCTTCTGCCTCAGCCTCCCAAGTAGCTGGGATTACAGGCTCGTGCCACCACATCTAGCTAATTCTTGTTTTGTTTTGTTTTGTTTTTAAATAGAAATGGGGCTTTGTCATGTTGGCCAGGCTGGTCTTGAACTCCTGACCTCAGGTGATCCACCTGCCTTTGCTTCCCAAAGTGCTGGGATCACAGGCATGAGCTACCACACCTGGCCTCCTTTTGCGTTTCTGATTTTTGTATATATTTTCTGTTTTTTTTCTTGGTAGTTAGGTAAATATTTATCAATTTTGTTCTTTTCAAACAACAGACTTTTATGCCTATTAATTTTCTCTGTTGTTTTTCTGTTTTTTGTTGTTTGTTGTTTTTTGTTTTTGAGACGGAGTCTCGCTCTTTCGCCCAGGCTGGAGTGCAGTGGCGCGATCTCAGCTCACTGCAACCTCCGCCTCCTGGGTTCAAGTGATTCTCCTGCCTCAGCCTTCCGAGTAGCTAGGACTACAGGTGCCTGCTGCCACACCCGTCTAATTTTTGTATTTTTAGTAGAGACGGGGTTTCACCATATTGGCCAGGCTGGTCTCAAACTCCTGACCTCAGGTGAACAGCCCGCCTTGGCGTCCCAAAGTGCTGGGATTACAGGTGTGAGCTACCGCACCTGGCCTATTTTTCTGTTTTGTATATCATTGCTTACCACTTTAATTTCCTTTCTTCTACTTACCATGGTTTAGTTTGCGCTTTTTCTAGTTTCCTTTTTTAAAATTAACTGAATTTTATATTCATCTAGTTTCTTAAGGTAAAGGCTTACAGCATGTATTCCAGATCTTTCTTCCTTTCCAGTGTAGGCTGTGAATTTTCTAATATAAACCTATGAATTTCCCTCTAAGCACTGTTTGGCTATATTCCAGAAATTTTGATAAATTGTTTAGTTCAAAGTACTTTCTAATTTCTCTCATTCTCTTTTGACCCATTGGTTATGAATTTCCCAAATTTTTTTCTGTTTTTTGTTATTTCTCTCTCTCTCTCTTTCTATATATATACACACACACACATATATATGTGTTGTGTGTGTGTGTGTATATATGTGTGTGTGTATATAGATATATATATTTTTTTGAGATGGAGTCTTGCTGTGTCACCCAGGCTGGACTGCAGTGGCCCAATCTCGGCTCACTGCAACCTCTACCTCCTGGGTTCAAGCGATTCTCCTTCCTCAGCCTCCTGAGTAGCTGGGATTATAGGCACCCACTACCATGGTCTGCTAATTTGTGTATTTTTAGTGGAGATGGGGTTTTACCATGTTGGCCAGGCTGGTCTTGAACTCCTGACCTCAGGTGATCCACCTGTCTTGGTCTCCCAAAGTGCTGGGATTACAGGCGTGAGCCACCATGCCCAGCCATATATTCTTTATATACATAATATTTATAGAGATGGGGGTCTTGCTATTTTTGCTACCAGGTTGGTCTCTGACTCCTGACCTCAAGTGATTTTCCTGTTTTAGCCTCCCAAAGTCCTGGGGTTATATATAGGTGTGAGCCACCATACCTGGCCTGTTTTTGATTTCTAATTTAATTCCATTGTGGTCAAAGAATGATTTTAATCCTTTAAAATGGACTGAAACTTGTTTTATTGCTTGGTATATGTTCTGACCTGGGGAGTGTTCCATGTGTGCTTGAAAAAAGTGTATATTCTGCCATTGTTAGATGGAGTGTTCTATATGTTTGTTAATTCTATTTGGTTGATGGTGTAGTTCAAGTCCTGTGTATCTGTATTAGTCTGTTTTGGGTTGCTACAAAGGGGTACTTGAGGCTGGTTAATTTATAAAGAAAAGAGGTTTATTTGGCTCGTGGTTTTGCAGGCTGTACAAGCATGGCACCAGCAGCTGCTCAGCTTCTAGAGAGGCCTCAGGAAGCTTTTACTCATGAAGGAAGGCAGAGGGGGAGCAGGAGTGTCACATGGCGAGAGACGGAGCTGGAGAGATCCCATGCTCTTTTAAACAAGTTTCATGCATGCGCATGAACTAAAAGAGTGAGAACTCATTACTCGCAGGTAGGGCACCAGGCCACTCCCAGCGGATCTGCTGCCGTGACCCAGACTCCTCCTGCTAGGCCCTGCATCCAACACTGGGGATCATATCTCAGCATGAGGTTTGGAGGGGGCATACATTTGAACTGTTTCAATATCCTTACTAATTTCTACCTAGTTGTTCTATTGTTGAGAGTGAGGTAGATTGTGATTTTTAGAGGAGATAAACTCAAATACTCCTTATTCAAAATTAGTTAAATAAGCACCATGCAATTTATTAAAATGTAGAAATGCTCTAGTATTAGTTGTACCTTACAAATGCCAGAAATGACATCTATTAATTTAGTTTCTAATATGTTGGGGCTATTTTAATATTTTTAGTGTGAAGGTCATTGTTAATTCTCATGAAAACTGATGCTTTCAAACTTGGCTCCAACCAGAGCAGTCTTTCAGTCGATTGTTTCTGGGTAGCAATTTCCCCCTGAAGTATGACAGCCTCCAGAGTTGGAAGCCAAATATCGGAGTGGGGTAAGAGAAAAGATTTTTGAGAAGTCTTGTCTGCTTTTTGCTCTCCTCAAGCATATAAATCTCAATTTTCAAATGCAGCACTGTTTTGGCTGGCTTATAATTTCTAGTCCAGGAACATTTCCCTTACTCATCAACAAGTTTGTTTTGGAGCCTTTTCTAACATAAACATTCTGAAAAGTGGTGGCCAAGTTTATTGCCATTTGATTAGAAGTTTCATGAGAAAAAGACTTGTCAGTATTCCTGAGTTACGGCCCAGTTAATGAAATGTCCCTACAGTATGAGAATCTTCCTTGAGAAGACTTAACTGAGCAAAGGATGCGGTGGAGGGAGGGGTCTTGTTTTTTTGCTGTCCTGTCCTTCTCATACTAACCCCACCTTCCTATTCTTTTCTACTTCCTCATAATTTATATGTTATCTTCTGATTGTAGAAGCCTTGGTGGAATCAGTACATGTATAAGGTAGGAACGGCTACCAACTGCATGTTTCCTTTCCAGTGAAATCCGGGACAAATGACCAGTGGAAGAGCTGGGCATGAGAACCCCGCTTCTTATTCCTTTCTTGTTCCAGTCCTGATTGACCCAGCTGTTTGATGTGTTCATTTCTTGGGTATTACCCCTTGAATCCTATCAACATGCTTCCATGGTCTTACACGACAGAGATATATTAAGGTCACTCCTTGGCTTTTCCTTCACCCCTAAAGGAGCTATTCAAATAGCAATTGATGCCTTTGTTTGAGGCAGGTAAAAAACTTGATTATTTCCATGGAGAGTGGAGAACCTAGGGTTTTTCATTTTATAGTTGTGTTTCTTTTCTTTTTATTCCATTCTTTTTAGCAGGCAACTCAGTTGATTCACCACCCATCAGCTCTAAAGACATCCATTCATCTATATATAGGTTGTTTACACAGACCCATTTAGAAACATGATATATTAGATTTGTGGAAATCAGTTAACAGTAAAGTATTAAAGGCTTATGCTTGTATACAAGTAAATATTTTTGTTTAGTCTTTACTGGCTTGGGGAATGATGAGCAGATCTAAGTAGTGATATACAATGACATAGAGAGATGTCAAAATTCCTGCTCTCCTAAATCTCCATAGGCTTGTACGGTCTGTGAAAATCATCATTTGTTTCAGATATTTCTTGTTGAGGGTGGATGTGCATTAAATTTATGGCCTCTGAAATTTATTCCTGATTTTGGTAACTTTGGCAGTGAACACAGAATGTATGGCTCTGTGGTATTTACTGAAAGGGGGTTATTAAATAATTGCTTCTAAAATGAATAATCCTAAGGTCTGGAAATGTAAAGTCATTTTATTTATAATGCTTAGAATTAAGAGGAATTAATAGACCAAGGAAACAGAAACTTCATATAAACAGCTGTTTCTTTGTAGTTGAAAGTCTCCGACGATGGATCATTTTAAGTCTACACAGATAAACATAAAGCAGATAAATTATAAAACAAAATGAATTATAGGTTGACTGCCATAATTCTGAGTTTACTGCTTCAGTCTTTTTTCCCCTTCTTTGTAACCATTGAAGGTTATGCAGTGCATAAAACAACACATATCTAAATCAGGTTATTGCAGTATCCAAGATAATTCTTTTATTTGAGTGGGGAACTTTTGTCAGATGTCAGATAAACACAAAGTTCAAAGTTAACTCCTAGGAGGGACAAGATGGAATTTTCAGATAACTGAACTTTAATTTCATTTAGTTTTAGAGGTGGAAAAGGTTTATTACATAAACTTTCCTCTTTGTACTAGAGCTGTATATGTGTGTGTATAAATATATATACATGCATAATATATACACGTGTGTATATATGCGTATGTATATTTAAGTTGAATATGCCTTTACTGTAGTCGCCACAGAAAACTTGAATCATAAATTTATTAAATGTGTTAGCTTTCATAAATTTAAATTTTTGCATTCATGAAGCAAGAAGTTTTTCAATCAAGAAGTTTATATAATATCCCTATGGCCCTATTTATATATGGTTTACTTAAGAAGGCTAGTGGTTAATATTTCAAAATTGTTCTTGGATAATAGCCATAGCTTATGTTAGTTATTGTTTCTTTGAAGTATTCAGACTTACTAAATTGCATTGTTCCCTTTTTCTCTGAAATAAAATTAATTTGTTACATTTAATCATTTTCTAATAGCTCATTTTACACTGGGCTTTAGAAACACTCTAAAAGATGACAATTATTTGCCCTTTTATGCCTCTTACATTTTATCCTGCTTGGCTGTCTTTTCTTTCTGATAGAGAGGCACATTGCCTATGATCAGGTGCCTCCACTCTAGAGTCACGGAAATGTGGTTATGAATCCCAATTCCAGCACCTTTGAGCTGTGTGACAAAAGGCAAACTTTTAAATATCTGATTCTTAGTTTCCTCATCTGTAAAATTGAGATAATAACTGTAGTATCCTCATAGGGCTTTTTAAAAGGATTTAAAAAGTTAAAAGCATGACAGTCACTTAACACAGGGCCTGACACATAGTAGCACACTCAGTTATTATTTGTGTTTTATTAATGCAATTATTGTTGCTGATCTATGGTTATAATTTTTTTTCTGAAATCAACTTCCTAGAGTAAATTTGTTTTATTGAAGTTGATCACCTGAATTCCTTTGACCCTGTTGAACCATCCATTTTACTTAGCCCCTTTGTCTGTCTCACCAGAGAATAAACCCAGGTGATCACACTCCACTCCTATTATCACAGTAGAGCAGGCTTTCAGAAGATCCTAGAGAGGCAAAGTAAGGCCTAGGTTTTGGAATCAGAATCCCTGTCTCCAAATCCTGTTCTACCTCTTATTAGTGGGATAACCTTAGGTGTATTACTTAAACCTGCTGGGCCTCACTTTGTTTTTCTGTAAAATAGGATTAGTAATACCTATCTTGGCCTGGCACAGTGGCTTGCACCTGTAATCTCAGCACTTTGGGAGGCTGAGATGGACAGATCACTTGAGCCCAGGAGTTCAAGACCAGCCTGGGCAACATGGTGAAACCCCGTATCTACAAAAAAAATTAAAAAATTAGCCGGGCGTGGTGGCACGCACCTATAGTTCCAGCTGCTCCAGAGGCTGAGGTGGGAGGATCCCTTGAACCAGGGATATCAAGGCCTTGGTGAGCTGAGATTGCGCCACTGCACTCCAGCCTGAGTGACAGAGTGAGACCTTGTCTCAAAAAAACAAAACACCAAAATGTATCTTCATATGGTTGTTATGAAGATTAAATAAGTTAAAATGTAAAAGAATGTAAAACAGTGTCTGGCAGAGAGTACTTGCATCATAAATGTCAGCTATTATTGTAACTCCTGCTGTTTTTATCTAGTTAGTTCTCCAAGGCTTTGTTCTTAACAGTGTTAATTTGTAAAATAATAATAGCCTCTTGGTTCAGTTTCTCAGACTGTTTGTAACATCCTTTTGAGATCCAGTTCAGTACAAGAAACAATTATTGAATGCCTACTATGTATTAAGTGCTATGAGGGACATATATCAGTAAGGCATATTCTCTTCTCTCCAGGAACTTATAAACTGGTAGGAGAGGTAAGATATTGAAGGGCTACTATTACACAAGGCAAAATATTATGCTTTTTCCTAACACATAAAAGGTAGCTCACAGGAGGCCTATAGTAACTCTGAATGCTGTGGAGTGAGTCAGGAAGTTCAGATGAACAGGGTAGGGATTTCCAGGTGAAGTGAATAAAAGAGGTAGGAAAAAACTCATGGTACTTGAGGAAGAGTAACTGGCCAGCCTTGATAAAGATGACTTAAAATGGGAGAGAGACAATACAGGCAAGGACACAGCCAGGGAGCTACGACTGCAGCATGGGAAAACATGGCAGGGTAAAATTGATAAGAGAGGAGTGTGAGTGTGAGGAGGTAGAGTTGAAGTTGGCCTAGACATTTAAAAAAATACTGGGAAAAATAGTGATATCATTAAAGAAGTAAGGATGGGAAGTGGATTGGGTTTTTGGGAGGAAAACAAGTTTGGGTTTGGATCTACTGAATTTGAGATGTAGGCAGGAGCATGGTTATGGTTCTGCCATTCTTGGATGCCTCCCTAAAAACTGCTCTGGGGATAGAAAAGGCAGATATTAAGATGATTCCCAGTAGATTCTGGTTCCTCTCAGATGTGACTTGGAAGGCCCCTACACTTGAAGACAATTATGTAAGGAGACTTTCCTTGGCCCGTGGGATCCTCCTAACCCTCCTTCTCTGAACATTTTCTTTTTTTTTGTTTTATTTTTTGACATGGAGTCTTGCTCTGTCACCCAGGCTGGAGTGAAGTGGTGTGATCTCAGCTCACTGCAACCACTGCAGTTTCTCATTTAGTCTCTGAATGACAGCTGTGCCGTCGTCATTCTGCCTAGTTTGTAGTTATAACACCCTTTAGGTTTAACTGGCTTTTGAAAGAAAGATAGTTGATTTTTTTTTTTTTCCTGAGATAGCGTCTCACTCTTGCCCAGGCTGGAGTGAGAGAGAATAGCGTGATCTCGGCTCACTGCAACCTCCGCCTCCCAGGTTCAAGCAGTTCTCCTGCCTCAGCCTCCTGAGTAGCTGGGATTACAGGCGCCCACCACACCTGGCTAATTTTTGTATTTTTAGTATAGATGGGGTTTCACCGTCTTGGCCAGTTTGGTCTCGAACTCCTGACCTTGTGATCTGCCCGCCTTGGCCTTCCAAAGTGCTGGGATTATAGGCGTGAGCCATCGCGCCTGGCCGATAGTTGATTTTTAATTTTAAAAATCTCTCTATTAAGTTGTTTCATTAAGCAGTATTGCCAGAGTGAAAATAAGAGAAACACCCATCAGTCTCCCCTAGCCCGGATGTGCTTTGAGTCATCTAGCTTGATTGTTTCACCTCAACAGAAAAGGCTGTAAGTGAAGAGAAAGAAGAAAAACAGAGGCATATTAATGGTAAAATATTTTGTAGGCTAGAAAAAGGCATTGCTTGGTGAAATGGCTATAATTTTTAGATGCAAAAGAAAAAGTTTATGAATAGTACTTCCTGATCTATGTGAGTAGTACTTTCATTCACTATACTTATGGTGGTAAACATTTGTTAAGCGTAGAACCTCTGGAGAGCTTTTTCTGCTGGATGATGGTCCTCGTTATGATATTTTGAGTTTGGAATAGGTGTTTTTTAGTTTTAGGAGGAGGAGTCAGTGTTGTGGAGGTTTTGAGTAAAAGGCAAGACTCTGGTGCTTTGTGGATTGTTATCGCCCTGCAAGACCCTTCGCAACTTCCTCTCACCGCCCACAGCAGAATACGGAAACTCTGCTGTATCAGGCCACTTCTGCAATTACAGACAGTTGCACTTCAAGGGGACCCTTCTTTCACACTACATCCTTCTGTTTTTAGACTTTTTTTGCATTTGAAAATGTGTTTTTTGAGGTGGAATACCCAACTGACCTCTCATCTCTCCTCTCTTTCTGCTGCCCTGCAGTGCTACAGTTGAAACTCCAGCAGCGCCGGACCCGGGAAGAACTGGTGAGCCAAGGGATCATGCCGCGTAAGTGCCTCTCTCTCAGCATTTGGTAGATTGCTTTTAGGACATGGCTGTGTTTACTGAGTATGCCGTGGGAAGCATCTAACATAAAACAAGGATGATGGGTTTTATTTTCCACTCTTTTCTTTCTCATGACTTTCCAAGTTTAGAGCTCAATCACTAAATAGTTAACTAATTGATCAAATTCAGGGAAACAAACTGGGTTTAAAGGGTCAAACCTGGTTTAAATTAGGTGTAAAGGGTGCCATTGAATTTTCCTTTACTTTGGAATTGCACCTCTAAAAGAGTTTTCACTCTGTTATACTTCCTTTTATAGGAGAGGGGCAGATCTTGAGCTGGGGTATTGTGAGGAAGAACCACTTCTTGCATATGCTTTGCCTTCATGTTCTGGTTCTTAGGAAGAGAAACCTCTTTTCTGGTATTTTGAATCAACCACAGTTTTATGCAGAGTGAGATCCTGAGATACTCTAAGGCTGGCCTGGGTGTGAGCATGGCTGAGTAGAGTCGTCGATGGCACTATCACAGCACTGGGCTCAGTGGGTGCAGAAGTCCGTCCCTTAGGGGAAAAAAGAAACCAAACCTTGCGATCTGTTAGAAGTAAGGAAATTTGCCTTTAATACCAACAACATTATAAACAGAGTTGAAACTGGAGCTGGTGAGGTTTTGATCTTTCTGACATTTCTTTTTTAAATCATCAGCAGAGAACATAGGCTCTCCCTCTTTTCTGTTTGTGTGTTATCACTACTTGGATACACCGTAAGTCAAAAAACAGTCATACAACTTCTGGCTTCATGGTGGGAGAACTGATGTTTTTCACTTTAACTCGTTATCTGCTGGCTGACTGCTACCATATTTTCCTAGCTGTCATTCATTCATTCATTCATTCATTCAAAATCTTTGAGTACCTAATATATGCCAGTTGATACAGCAAGATAAATCCGGCTCTTGCTCGCAAGTGATTTATATTTAGAAGGGCAAGACTAGTAAGACAAGAAATTTCAGAGCAGGGATCACCTTGAAGTGCAGCTGGTAAGTTCAGAGCATGGTAAGTACTATCAAGTCAATTAACTGATTGGTGCATTAATAAGTAATAGGAATAAGATGGGGTCACTTTGAATAAGATGTTCAAGAAAGGCCTCACTGAAGAGGAAAGATGAGCTGAGATCTAAAGGATCAGATGAAACTGGCCATTCAGAAAGCAGGAAGAGGGCTCAGAAGAAAAAGCAAGTGTTTGGGCCTGGTGCAGGCCAGAAGTTGGTGTGTTTGGAGATCATCAAGTAAGCCAGTGGGGCTGGGGCGTGGTGGAGAGAGAGAAGTGGCAAGTGAAGGCGGGTAAGGTGGGCAGGGCCAGAACCAGGGCATTATCACCCACATAGAGGAATTGGATTTGACTTTTCATTTTAATTTTTTTTTTTTTGAGACAGAGTCTTGCTGTGTTGCCCAGGCTGGAGTGCAGTGGTGCAATCTTGGCTTACTGCAAGCTCTGTCTCCCGGGTTCATGCTGTTCTCCTGCCTCAGCCTCCCGAGTACCTGGGACTACAGGCGCCTACCACAAGGCTCAGCTAATTTTTTTTTTTTTTTTTTTTTTTAAAGTAGAGACGGGGTTTCACCGGGTTAGCCAGGATGGTCTCAATCTCCTGGCCTTGTGATCTGCCTGCCTTGGCCTCCCAAAGTGCTGGGATCACAGGCGTGAGCCGCCACGCCTGGCCTTCGTTTTAATTTTTGAGAGATGGGGTCTTGCTAGGTTGCCCAGGCTGGACTTAACCTCCTGGGCTCAAGCAGTCCTTCTGCCTCAGGCTCCTTAGTGGCAGGGACTACTGGTGTGCCTCACCATACCCAGCTGGATTTGGTTTTAAGTGCAATGGGAAGCCATCGAAGACTTTTAAGCAAGTCAGGACGGACTTACCACAATAGTGATAGGGTCCATTTCTAAGAGAACCTTGTAACAAGTATAAGGAGCCTGGGGTCTGTTTCTTTCTTTTAACAATTTTTTTTTTTGGTGGGGGGGTGGGTACAAGGTCTTGCTCTGTCATCCAGGCTGAAGTACAATGGCATGCTCATGGCGCACTGCAGCCTCCACCTCTCTGGCTTTCGAGCAGATCTTCCCACCTCAGCTTCCTGAATAGCCCTGGCACTATAGGTGCAATCCATCATGCCTGCCTAATTATTTTTACTTTTTGTAGAGATGGAGTGTGCCTCTGTTGCTCAGACTGGTCTTGAACTCCTGGGCTCAAGTGGTCCTCCTGCCTAACCTTCCCAAAATGCTGGGGTTACAGGTATGAGCTACCTTGCCTGGCTTGGGGTCTGTTTCTATCCTAAACATCAGCCCAGAGAGCTTAAGTCCCAAATTAATCTTTTTGTTTACTGCAGTTCACTGCCAGACTATTTACCTACATTATGCTATCTTCTATGGCCTCCAGTGAAGGACTCTCTACCCCCAGTTCTTAAAGCAGTAGGTGGCTTGCGCTGTGCATCAGCAATGTGATCAGGTCGGGCAATGCTGTACTTTACAAAACTCGCCTAATCTCCCAGTCCATACTGTGGAGAAACAAGATACCTACCCAGTGTCTCATCTACTTGTCCTTTTCACCAAGGACATCATATATTTAGTGTCTACTTTGTGCCTAGAGTAGTCCTAGATGCTACCAAGATTAAAGAAGAGGCATGGTACCTGTCCTCAAGACATTGAACAGCCAAAATTTGGGCTGCCAAAACATACCCATACACAAAATAAAGAGCAATTCAGTGCTGACACATGGGATACTATCTGTAATTACAGCACTAATTCTGAGAGCATAATGCTACTTCTCAGGACTTGTAGTATGTTCAGGATCTAAAAGCACTGCACAGAATGAGTGCCCTGCATTCTTTTTCCTGTCTTTCCTGTAATAACAGGGGCTACTGGAGATCACTGTTTAATAGGATTTATCTGTTAGTCTCCTTACTTAGCATTTCTTGGAATACTCTATGTTGGTAAGACAAATGAGCCAGGTGCAGTGGCTCACACCTATAATCCCAGCATTTTGGGAGGCCGAGGAGGGTGGATTACCTGAGGTCAGGAATTCCAGACCAGCCTGGCTAACATGCTGAAACCCCGTCTCTACTAAAAATATAAAAATTAGCCGGGCATGGTGGCATGCCTATAATCCCAGCTACTCGAGAGGCTGAGGCAAGAGGATCGCTTGAACCTGGGAGGTGGAGGCTGCAGTGAGCTGAGATTGCACCACTGCACTCCAGCCTAAGCAACAGCGAGACCCTGTCTCAAAAAAAAAAAAAAAAAAAAAAAAAGACAAATGATGCTTTGGTTATTGCAGTTATCTGCGTATATGCTTGTATCTCCTACTAGACTATGATCTCCTTGAGAAAGTATCATTCATTTATACATATATATATATAATCGGTCCCCAGTGCCTGGCACTGAATGAAGGAATGAATGAAGACAGCCAGTTGTAAAGTGCGGTGTGTGCATGTGTGTATGAGAGAGTCCGACAAACTGAAACAGATACCAGTCTATTGAAAACCTGTTGGAATTCTGGGCATGGAGTTTGAAAGAACACTCCCATTCTGTCAGAAGCCCAAATTCTAAAATTGTCCTGAATATCTAATCATATACTTTGGGTTGTTCTCTGTCTGTGAAGTGAGAATAATTGCCTTTCCTGTGGGAATGGAAATGACCTGCTTCTATGAGAATATTGCATTTTCCCATATACCAAGATCCACCTTCAGCTGTGGACATAGTCTTGTTATCAGTTTTTCTAGAGAAGGAAGTAGGTAACAAATTCTTAGATTATGAGAAAGAATGTTGAAGACTGGGAGTAGTTTCAGGTGTGAATTTTCTTCTCATTTACGTACCTGTTGGTACATGGATAGGGTCTCTTGTTCCCAGAAATGAGGCTTTTATTTTTTATTTTTTTTTGCCAGACCCCTACCTAGTGAGTAACCCTCCTTCACCCCTACCCTGTGTCCCCCAGCTCCTGTTGTAATCTCCAACATCCTCTGCTACCCCAACACCCGGTCATTCTGCTGACTTCCACTAACCCCACTCCTCACCCTCCACTCCATATTTTTTTTTTTTTTGAGACGGAGTCTCGCTCATTCGCCCAGGCTGGAGTGCAGTGGCGCGATCTTGGCTCACTGCAAGCTCCGCCTACCAGGTTCACGCCATTCTCCTGCCTCAGCCTCCCAAGTAGCTGGGACTACAGGCGCCCGCCGCCACGCCAGGCTAATTTTTTGCATTTTTAGTGGACACGGGGTTTCACTGTGTTAGCTAGGATGGTCTCGATCTCCTGACCTCGTGATCCACCTGCCTCGGCCTCCCAAAGTGCTGGGATTACAGGTGTGAGCCACCGTGCCCGGCCTTTTTTTTTTTTTTTTTTTGAGACGGAGTCTTGCTCTGTTGCCCAGGCTGGAGTCAGTAGCGCCATCTCAGCTCACTGCAACCTCTGCCTCTCGGATTCAAGTGATCCACCTGCCTCAGCCTCCCAAGTAGCTGCGACTACAGGCACACGCCACCATGCCTGGGTAATTTTTGTATTTTTAGTACAGACAGAGTTTCACCATATTGGCCAGGCTGATCTTGAACTCCTGACCTTGTGATCTGCCCGCCTTGGCCTCCCAGAGTACTGGGATTACAGCTGTGAGCCACCATGCCCAGCCTTCCATTCCAATTTTCTTGACCTGAGGTGTTTGTTTGTTTTGTTTTGTTGAATGGATTCTTGTTCTGTCGCCCAGGCTGGAGTGCAGTGGCGGGATCTTGGCTCACTGCAACCTCCACCTCCAGGGTTCAAGCAGTTGTCTCGCCTCAGTCTCTCAAATAGCCGGGACTATAGGTGTGCACCACCATACCCAGCTAATTTTGTGTGTGTCTGTGTGTGTGTTTTAGAGATGGAGTTTCACCATGTTGGCCAGGCTGGTCTTGAATTCCTGACCTCAAGTGATCTGCACACCTCGGCCTCCCAAAGTGCTGGGATTACAGGTGTGAGCCACCACGCCTGGTCAGCCTGAGGGGTTTCTGAAAAGAGCTCTCAGATTTAAATTTTGTTGTACAACTTAGGAGGTAGGCAGGGCCCTCAAGCCGAGGGAATGGGCAAGTTAGTTATGGCTGTACTTTGTCTCATCATTTCTGGTTGATATCTTTTATCAAATTCTTCTCCGTTGAATTTTTTTGCCTCTGGGAAGGAAAGAAACCCATCTACCTCATCTTCCAGAACACTTGCATGTAGTTATCCTGTAGGACTGGCTGTCCTGACATCGTCATATCTGTAGGACACAGTGTGCTTCAGTGGCTCCCTTCCCTTCAGGGTTGTTCTGTTTCTACATGTCATTCAGTGTTGGGGTATGACCTTTCCATAAAATTTAAGGGATTAAAGAATCCCCTGATTCCTACATACCTCTCTGTACTGCTTGATATGCTCTGTTCATGGCGTCTCAACTGAGATACAGAAGTTGTTTTTTGATGTGCTGTTAAACAGAATCATTTCGCAGTATTCTTTATTCTCGTGTAAACATAAGTTTCAAATTTAACATCACTTAACTCTACCAAATACAGAGTGCCAGATAGCAGAGGCTTATATAGTCTAGGCCCTAAATTTTCACTAATGATGTCTTGCACATATCTTGAGGGCGAGGACAGATGGCAGAGATAGGGAGCTGGTCTTGAAATCCAAAGATGAAGACCAGGAATGCCACTGTATCCAGGATGAAGACTCCCAGAAGAAATTGGTCATGTTTGGTACACTTTCTTCTCAAAGCTTTCCCTGCAGCCTTTCTCTATGATGTTTAAAGGTGTACAGGGTCATAAGGTTAAGGTGAAAATTAAGAAAAACGTTCTGGCGTGAGAGCTGTTGCAGAAGATAACCTTTCAAAGGAAAACATGGAAGGTTTTCTGACCTAGACAAATCAGAAAAAAGTCTCCTGTATTCTTTCTGGATGTGAGAGAAGCTTGTTTGTCTCTTGTCAGTCCTTTATAATTGAGAATCCTTGGAAAAAAAGCAGAGTACCATGTTTCTAATGCTACAGTTAACCCTCAATTTATTAATTTCCCATATGCAAGTAGTAGAAAAACCTTGACTAACACGTGAGGAAATAATTATTTTTGTCCTATAGATCTTCGAAGACCTTGCTCTGTCTTCTTGACCGAGCTTGTTTTTTTCATTTTTAATGATGTTCCTGTGCACCCACAGCAGAGTTAAAATTTCTTCTTAAAAGTGCCAGGATTGATGACTATGGTCTCTCTCTGTCTGAAGCTGCAATTCTTCTTTCTTTTTTTTTTTTTTTTTTTTTTTTTTGGAGACAAAGTCTCGCTCTCCCAGGCTGGAGTGCAGTGGCGTGATCGCGGCTCATTGCAACCTCCGCCTCCTAGTTTTTGTATTAGTAGTAGAAATGGGGTTTTGCCATGTTGCCCAGGTTGGTCTCAAACTCTGGGCTCATTGCAAGTGACTTTCCTGCTTCAGCCTCTCAAGTAGCTCAGATTACAGGGACCGACTACCACGCCCAGCTAATTTTTGTATTTTTAGTAGAGACATGGTTTCGCCATGTTGGCCAGGCTGGTCTTGAACTCCTGACCTCAGGTGATCCATCCACTTTAGCCTCTCAAAGTGCTGGTATTACAGGCGTGTGCCACTATGCCTGGTCCTGCGATTCTTAATAATGTTTTTGTTATTTGTAATTTGGGAATCGTGACTTACATTATTCTTCACCAAATATGCAACCTAAGTTTCAACATTCTTTTTCCTAAGTACATGTGAATCAAATCCATTTTGGTAATCTTTTTTAAAACGAAATTTTTTTTAAAATGGATTAGGTTGTGACTCACTAATGAGATGTTCAGGATTTGGTAACCAGTAGACAGAATCTAGGACCTTAGGCTAGCCTAGTTTGCAGAGATGATAAAAGAAATCAAAGGATACAGAGACTACAACTTATTTTATGATAGGCTGAGCCAATATAAGGTAATAGTAATGGTGATAATAAAGATAAAATGAGCCAAAAGGAAACTTTTTATTTTTAAAATTTGTTTATATATATTTTTGAAACAGGGTCTGGTTCTGTCTGTTATCCAGGCTGGAGTGCAGTGGTGCAATCTCAGCTCACTGCAACCTTTGCCTCCTGGCTCAAACCATCCTCCCACCTCAGCCTTCTGAGTAGCTGAGACTACAGGTGTGGACCAGCACATCCAGCTGGTTTTTGTATTAGTAGTAGAAATGGTGTTTTGCCATGTTGCCCAGGTTGGTCTCAAACTCTGGGCTCAAAGTGATCTGCCTGCTTTGGCCTCCCTTAGTGCTGAGATTACAGGCATGGGTCACTGCACCTGGCCTAAATTTAATTTTATTTATTGAACAACCCCCGAACCAGAATAGGTGCAGAAAGGCTCCCCTGAATCTTTTAAAATAGATTTTATTTTTTAACAGAAGTTTCAGTTTCACAGCAAAATTGAGCAGAAGATACAGAGATTTTTCATATACCCCCCTGCTAAAAATTATAAGTAATTTTTAGTTCTTCAGTTTTTGTAACCCCTGAAAAGATAAACCAACTTCCTAAATCTTCAGTGTTTCTTGTAATAAGACCGGAAGGCATTATGATTTGACATTGTCACTATCAGGCTATCTTTATAAAATACTTAGATAGGCTGAGAGTGATGGCTTATGCCTGTAATCCCAGCACTTTGGGAGGCCGAGGTGGGTGGATCACTTGAAGTCAGGAGTTCGAGGCCAGCCTGGCTAACATGGCGAAACCCCATCTCTACTAAAAATACACACATGCAAAAATTAACCAGGGGTGGTGGTGCATGCCTGTAGTCCCAGCTACTCGGGAGGCTGAGGCAGGGGGAATTGCTTGAACCTGGGAGGTGGAGGTTGCAGTGAGCCGAGATTGCACCACTGCACTCCAGTCTGGGTGACAGAGTGAGACTCCATCTCATTCATACATACATACATACATACATACATACTGGGATGCCATGGGATCTTTTTTTTTTTTTTTTTGAGACAGAGTCTCACTCTGTCGCCCAGGCTGGAGTGCAATGGCGTGATCTTGGCTCACTGCAAGCTCCGCCTCCCGGGTTCATGCCATTCTCCTGCCTCAGCCTCCCGAGTAGCTGGGACTACAGGCGCCCGCCACCACGTTCCTGCTAATTTTTTGTATTTTTAGTAGAGATGGGGTTTCACCGTGTTAGTCAGGATGGTCTTGATCTCCTGAACTCATGATCCGCCCACCTCAGCCTCCCGAAGTGCTGGGATGACAGGCCTGAGCCACTGCGCCCGGCCGCCATGGGATCTTTTCTCCAAGTTATGAATTCAAAAGAACTAGCTTCTAGACCAGCCCCGTCCAATAGTACGTTAAGTGAAGACAGAACTATTTCTATAACACTAATCACTAGCCACATGTGCTGTTGAACACATTTGAGTTGAAAAACTGAATTTTAATTTTTATTTAATTTTAATTAATTTAGATTTAAATAGGTGCATGTGGCTATTCTAATTAAATGGTCACATTTGGCTAGTTGCTATTGTATTAGAAAGTAGAGTTTTAGGCCAGGCACAGTGGGTCACGTTTGCAGTCCCAGCACTTGGGGAGGCCAAGGCAGGAAGGTCTCTTGAGCCCAGGACTTTGAGACCAATTGGGCAAGATAGATCCCCATCTCTACAAAAAAATTTTTAAAAATTAGCCAGGCCTGATATCACATGCTTGTGGCCCCAGCAGCTTAGTAGGCTGAGACAGGAGGATGGCTTGAGCATTGAACCCACAAGGTCGAGGTTGCAGTGAGCTGTGTTCATGCCACTGCACTTCAGCCTGGAAGACAGAGCAAGATCCTGTCTCAAAATAAATACACATATACATACATACATTCATATATACATACACACATACAAACAAAAGAAAGTATAGTCTTAGACCTTACTTTGTTACTTAGGAGTTAGAAGACTTTGGGCAACTCAGTAACTTTTCTGAACTCCCACTTTCATATAATTGGGATAATAACCCATCTTAAAGGTTACCCACAGAATTAGTTACCCATGGAGTGATAACTTACCCACAGAGTTAGTTTGGAGATCAAATGAGGTGATGTATTTTTCATGCTTTTGAAATGTAGGAAGTAATATTCTCATTTAAGAATGGAGGAGCTTGGGCCGGGTGCAGTGGCTCACACCTGTAGTCCTAGCACTTTGGGAGACCGAGGGGGGTGGTGGATCACAAGGTCAGGAGATCAAGACCATCCTGGCTACCATGGTGAAACCCCATCTCTACAAAAAAAAAAAAATACAAAAATTAGCCGGGCGTGGTGGTGGTCGCCTGTAGGCCCAGCTACTTGGGAGGCTGAGGCAGGAGAATGGCGTGAACTCGGGAGGCAGAGCTTGCATTGAGCTGAGGTCGTGCCACTGCACTCCAGCCTGGGCGACAGACCGAGACGCCATCTCAAAAAAAAAAAAAAAAAAAGGAGGCACTTGGATCCACCATGTTGATGTTGTGACTATGAAAGCAGCTTTAATACATACACACACACCCCTACCTCTTAAGTTATGTCAAAACTAGTATTTAGGAATAGGAATTGGGCTAGGTATAGTGGCTCATGCTTGTAATTTTAGCACTTTGGGAGGCCAACGTGGGTGGATTGTTTGAGCTCAGGAGTTCAAGACCAGCCTGGACAACATGGCGAAATCTCATCTCTACAAAAAATACAAAAATTACCTGGATGTGGTAGCAAGTGCCCATAGTCACAGCTTGGGAGGCTGAGGCGGGAGGATTGCTTAACCTGGGAGCCGAGATTGTGCCACTGCACTCCAGCCTGGGCAACAGAGTGAGACCCTGCCTCCCCCACACCCCCACCCAAAAGGAATAGGAACTATTTTCCAATAAATACAGTTCTTAATTTTACTTTCTGTCGTACCAGTGGATTAAAAGACAATTGCTATAAATTGTTAGTGATCAAAGAACTTCTAGTCAGCATGGCACTACTCTGTTAAGATCATTCTCCTTCTGGTCATACATTAGCAGGACTATCATTTTATTAGCTTGCCCTCTGCCTGGGAGTAGATGTTTCTTTTTAACCTCTTTCTCTTGAAACCAAACAAGTGGCTGTGTTAGAAATGTTTTTAAATTTCTGGGCAACTTGCCAAGAGACAGAAATGTTTAGCAGTGGGGACACAGTAGGGATTCCAGGGCAGATGAGGGTCTGGTTTGAGAGTGATCTGTCCCCCACCCCCCCCCCCATTTTTTTTTAACAATGTTTTTTAACCAAAATTGTAAGTTTCAAGAAAATATCACTTGTTTGCTTTTAAGTGGAGTGTTACACTATCAGGGACATTAGGTCTCAGTGGATACTTCATAAGTGAGTGAGTTTGGGTGGAGACGAGGGCGAGGGCAAATCCTTTCTCTCTGGGCCTTTATCATCTCTCATATGCTCCAGTCCATTTGGGAGTTACTGAAAGCTCTGTGTGATCATCTCTCAACTGCTGCCCCTGTGTGTCAAAGAAGTTTGGCTGTGATCCACCCAGTGCCCCTTTCCAGTAGGAGCCCAGAAAAGGCTTTCCCCAAACCCTGCAATTGGCCCTCTGCCCCAGTCTGGTCAGTGCCCTCAGACTCCCGCTTCCATCAGAGCTCAGTTGCAGGATATGATGGTGTAACCCATTTGGTGATCATTTCCTTATCTTTTCTTTCTTTAAGAAGCAGAGAACCCCACCTAGTGAGATGATGTGTCTTCACTACAGGGATGTGACTGTATAATTGTAGTTGAATCCCTACTTTAAGTTGCATTTGATAAACACCATAGTGAAACATGTTTTCCAGGAGTGAGGCTGACCTGATTCCTAGAGTTGAAGCTGAGAGAAAATTGTGTTAGGTATGTGGCTTCAGGAATCTTCTCTTTTGTCTCTGGAGAAGGCACATCACTCCCAGGCATTTTATGCTGCATTTGTGTCAGCGTCCTCATCTCTCTTCTGCTGTTGTAGAGTGTGTTTGTACCTCAGTGATCAGTGACTAGCATAGAACCTCCTCCTTGGCCAGTTGCCAGCAAATCCTAAAATAATACTCTGCAGTGAGTGGTGTGTCCGTGTTCTGAATGTGTTCATTGTTCAGTTGGAGGCAGAATCCAGCCGTGAGCTGTGCTGAACAGGCCATAGAAAGCATTCGTCATCGTCGTCTTTTTTTTTTTTTTTTGAGACAGAGTGTTGCTCTGTTGCCCAGGCAGGAGTGCAGTGGGGCAATCTTGGCTCACTGTGCCTTCTGCCTCCTGGGTTCAGGCAATTGCCTCGGCCTCCCAAGTAGCTGGGATTACAGGCGCCTGCCACCCACACCTGGCTAATTTTTGTATTTTTAGTAGAGACAGAGTTTCACCATGCTCGAACTCCTGACCTCAGGTGATGTGTCCACCTCGGCCTCCCAAAGTGCTGGGATTACAGTCATGAGCCACTGTGCCTGGCCGAAAGTAGTCTTCTTGATATGAGTTCTTCTTACAGTTTGATATATAAAAAGTACAGCAGGTGTTAAGCTTCATTAATAATTGGTTATTGAAGAATCAGAGATACCCAAGGCTAACTTCTTATCAAGAATAAAAGAAGGTTATAAGATCGCTTGTAGGTACTACTCACTATTTTACCTGAACAATACACATCTTAATCACATACCCAAGGAGAGTTCTGATAGATAACTGATGATGGTGGTGATTTAAAAGTCTTCAGGCTGGGTGCGGTAGCTCACGCCTGTAATCCCAGCATTTTGGGAAACTGAGGCAGGTGGGTCACGAGGTCAAGAGATCAAGACCATCCTGGCCAACATGGTGAAACCTGTCTCTACTAAAAGTACAAAAAATTAGCTGGGCGTGGTGGCGCGTGCCTGTCGTCCCAGCTACTTGGGAGGCTGGGGCAGGAGAATCTCTTGAACCTGGGAGGCAGAGGTGTCAGTGAGCTGGGTTCGCACCACTGCACTCCATCCTGGGCTACAGGGCAAGACTGTGTCTCAGAAACAAAAAAAAAACAAAAAGAAGCGTCTTCAGCCAGGTGGGATGTTACTTGCAGGAGGGCACAGGTGATCTGGAGCTTGTATTCTAAACAGATCACTTAGTCATATTGATTATGGGGACTTCTGAAAGAGGCAATAGAAAAAATTGGTTTGCACTTTGCCAAAAAGTATACTGGAGTGAAAATAGACTGATCCAGGGTCTTAGACTGGGCTGTGGTATGAAAGCCAGATATAAACATGGCTGGCCTATGTCCAAGAGGAGCCTAGAAGGTCAGATTCAAGATATTTGATCACTAGTACATTAACCTTTTGGAATTCCCTGTGTCAATACTCGTGCTAAATGAGATGTGTGCTTATCTCTCTCAGTCTTGAGCCTCTTTAACCATCATTGGGGTCAAGAGCAGGAGACGCTGGAGCAGTTTGCACTCTTGGGAAGGAAAAGATTTAGCATCCTACGTCTCCACTTCTTACATTCATTCTTGGGAGTTGGTCTTCCTGCTGGTTTGGGTAGGGGTGATAGCTGGTGCCAAAACAGGGGTGGTGGCAAGCATGCATACCAAAACAGGATGTGTATGAAGAACCCTTTATGACTGCTAGTTTGGATCCTTGCTTGCCCCAGAATATGCAGTCCATTCTGCACACCCCACCACACAAATTCTTTCTTTGATTCACATGAACTTAGTTTTGGTGCTCATTTGTCATGGTCAGTCTCTCGAACTGTTGACAGACCTCTTTGGTTGATGGTCTTTATTAAAGGATTTTTGTAGGCATTTTAGTTTGTCAGCTAAAAACAGAAAGACAGAAAATGGAAGTCAAGCCCAGTCCAGTTAGCTCTCAGCATTTGACTCTATACACCTGCTCTTTCTTTCGGAATGGTGATAAAGAAAAAAAGCTACATCAGTAACAGCCCTTAAGCTTAACATAACTTCTAGCAGATGGCAAAGCACATTCACTTTAATGCTAATAATTACGCAATACAGCAGTTAGTCTAATTGCTATTTTGCAGATGAGGCTACTGAGCCTCAGGGGGGTCTTAGGACTTGTTGTAGGTTACACGGGCACTGAAAGATAGGCAGACCCAATCCAGGTTTTCTGGCTACAAACCCTGTGCTAATTCCTGAAAGTCACAGTTTATGGTGGTTCTTGTCCACATGGGCATTTTTGTGATGATAGCCTGCTATGCTTTTGCCAAAATTTCAACTTTAAAAAATCTTTGAAAAATGAAGAGGCTGGGTGAGGTGGCTCATGCCTGTAATCCGAACACTTTGGGAGGTTGAGGTGGGTGGATCACTTGAGGTCAGGTGGTTGAGACCAGCCTGGCCAATATGATGAAACCCTGTTTCTACTTAAAAAAGAAACAAAATACAAAAATTGCCAACTGTGGTGGCAGGCGCCTGTAATCCCAGCTACTCGGGAGGCTGAGGCAGGAGAATCGCTTGAACCCGGGAGACGGAGGCTGCTGTGAGCCCAGATTGCACAACTGCACTCCAGCCTGGACGACAGAGCAAGACTCCATCTCAAAAATAAATAAATAAATACACTATTTAAAAAAAAAAAAATTGAAAGCAGCATCAAAGCAGGACCTATAGTTGGTGAGATCGGGTGGTGGAAGTGAGAGGAACCCTATCATTTGTAAGCACTTCAGTACAAGTGCTTTCAGGTTGCTGTTCATTTGAAGGCCGTGGGCATCTTTCTTCTTTTGTCATAATAACCCTTCAGTACATCAGAGGTTCTTGATTTATTTTGTGTCATGTATTCTTCATAGAGAATCTTCCACATCCTCTCACAGTTGTCTAAGCAAGCACCTAACATTCACATAGTTCCAGGGATCTATAGCTGCTCTAAAGTGGGTGGTACAGTGTGCTCCAGGTTAAGAGATTCTCATCTACCTGGATATGGAATCCTAAGAAAAATCCTATCTAATGCTAGTGTCAACCCTTACACACCAGTGACATAGCCAACCTCTTCTCTTCTGTCACTCAGTGTGTGAGGGATCCTCTCCATTCCCTGCACTACCAGTGAACCTCTGTGCTCCTCACCTTTTGGGTGGTAAGACCAAGAACTACATTTCTGTAGCTGTAGCTGCCTTCCCTTGGGTGACTACCATGCCTCTGATAAAACCATCAGGGTGTGGAATCCATCCCATCTGAATTAGGCCCTAGCCAGGGTGTAAGGAAGATCGCAAAAAGCCCAGATTCTCTGACTCCCAGAAAAATATGCATTGCAGTGATCCTGAAAGGAGTCCAGGAAATTAGAACTGTTTACCTACACAGCCAACAGAATTGACATTTTGAATCAAGCTATTGAGAAAATTCCGTAAGTCCTTCTTTACTAAATGTACTTTTAATCAGCACCTGGTATTAGTGAATAAGCAAATAAAATTCTTACTTTCTCGTCTCTTTGCCTTTGTTAGATTAGGGAAGCAATGTTTTTCAAGTTTAGTGGCTCTAGCATTACCCAAATTGCTTACTAAAGATTATAATTCTTAAGGCCTAGGAATCTGCATTCCAAGAGATTCTTGCACACTGTAGACATTTTCATGCAAATGGTTCTTGGTCTACACTTGGAGAAACATTGGGCCACGGACTGCTGGCCTCCTCCCCCTTTTCTTTTTTTTTTTTTTTTTTTTTTTTTTTTTGAGACGGAGTCTCACTCTGTTGCCCAGGCTGGAGTGCAGTGGCCGGATCTCAGCTCACTGCAAGCTCCGCCTCCTGGGTTTATGCCATTCTCCTGCCTCAGCCTCCCTAGTAGCTGGGACTACAGGCGCCCACCACCTCGCCTGGCTAGTTTTTTGTATTTTTTAGTGGAGACGGGGTTTCACCATGTTAGCCCATGTTAGGATGGTCTCAATCTCCTGACCTCGTGATCTGCCCGTCTCGGCCTCCCAAAGTGCTGGGCTTACAGGCTTGAGCCACCGCGCCCAGCCCCCTTTTCATTTTTAGTATGGTGTAGAATATTTTTATTCTGTTCTTCCCAGGAGTTCTGAAGTAGAAGATTGCCCTGTCCCCATGATTCAAGAGTTAATGGCAAATTTCTGTTCTTTTTTTTTTTTTTTTTTTGGAGACCAAGTCTCGCTCTGTTGCCCAGGCTGGAGTGCAGTGGCGCAATCTCGGCTCACTGCAAGCCCTGCCTCCCGGGTTCACACCATTCTCCTGCCTCAGCCTCTCGAGTAGCTGGAACTACAGACACCTGCCACCACGGCCGACTAATTTTTTTGTATTTTTAGTAGAGACAAGATTTCACCATTTTAGCCAGGATGGTCTTAATTTCCTGACCTCGTGATCCACCCGCCTTGGCCTCCCAAAGTGCTGGGATTACAGGCGTGAGCCACTGCGCTCGGCCGAGTTAATGGCAGATTTCTGAGACAGCTGAGGCTATTGCATGTAAGATGACTGGGTACAGAAAAATTCTGAGCTTTCATCTCCAATGCTGGGAAAAGCCTGGCTCGCCTGCCTGTCTTACAGCTTTGTACCATATCGCTGGTCAGTTTTGGCAAGTGAGTTAACTGCCTAAAGCTGTATGATAGACTCTAATGCTAGGGCCAAAGGATGTGGCAAAAGACTCAGTTAACTTTGGATAGAGTATGATTATACAGTGACTCCTTTTCTGCTGTGCTGAAGGGAAAAGGAATAGCAGAATTTGTGCCCCTGTGACATTTTCTGAGGTTAGATCTGAAGGCTTCCCTACTGTCCCATTGCCAATATTAGAGAAAATGACAAGGCAGCATTTATTTCCAAAGGAATAGCTAGGAAAAGATGACCAAATGTGAAAGACTACATTAAAATCACTGTTGTCTGTTATTTATTTGGTAACCCATCATGCATTTTGTTTCATCTTGGGATTTTTTATTTAGAGACAGGTCTAGTTCTGTTGCCCAGGCTGGAGTGTGGTGGTATGATCTTGGCTCACAGCAACCTTTGCCTCCTGGGCTCAAGTGATCCTCCCACCTCAGCCTCCCAAGTAGCTGGAATCACAAGGGTGTGCCACCACAGCCAGCTAATTTATTTATTTTTTTGAGACAGCGTCTCACTTTGTTGTCCAGGCTGGAGTGCAGTGGCGTGATCTTGGCTCGCTGCAACCTCCGCCACCCGGGTTCAAGCGATTCTCCTGCCTCAGCCTCCTGAGCAGCTGGGATTAGAGGCGTGCACCATCACACCCAGCTGATTTTTGTATTTTTAGTAGAGATGGAGTTTCACCATGTTGGCCAGGATGGTCTTGATCTCTTGACCTCGTGATCCACCCGCCTTGTACTCCCAAAGTGCTGGGATTACAGGCGTGAGCCACCGTGTCTGGCCCCACCTAATTTTTTCGTAGAGATGGAGTCTCGCTAGCTTGAACTCCTGGGCTCAAGCAATATGCCCTCTTCGGCCTCCCAAAGTGTTGGGATTACAACCACACCTGGCATATCACACACTTCGTTTTCTATACTCCTTTATCCTCTGCCACCTCTTGATGGAATATATGTAAATAAAAAGATTTGGAATCAAAAGAACCAGAGTCTAGTCTTCATTCTGAAGTTGATTAGGATGTGATCTCAGGCAAGTCATTTCCCAACTGTAAAGTGTGGAAAATAGTACTGAGAAGCTCAAGTGAGGTAATTTCTAACACATTGTGGAGGTTATCAGGGAAATCAAGGAGACCATTTTCAGCAAATCTGTTTTTTTATATTACCTTCAGAAGCCTTTTTCTCAGCATCAAGGTTCGCAGGCACCATTCCACTTTATTTCTTTTCATTATAATTCACAGTTTTACAGGGTCCTGTGTGGCTTTGTCTCACTGTGTTTCCACCCACTCTTCTCCTTGTTCCTGCCACCCTGGCCTCCTTGATGCCATGCAGGCAGGATCCCACTGAGAGCCTTTGCACATGCTGTTCTCTGTTTGGAGGGCTTTCTCCCAGAGGACCGCAGGGCTCACTCTCTTCTTTTACATCTCTGCTCCAATGTCACCTTAATTTTTTTTTTTTTTTTTTTTTGAGACAAAGTCTCACGTTGTTACTTAGGCTGGAGAGCAGTGGCTCAATCTTAGCTCATCACAGCCTCAACCTCCTGGCCTCAAACAAACCTCCCGCCTCAGTCCCCCCAAATAGCTCGGACTACAGGTGCACGCCACCATGCCTAGTTTTTGTATTTTTCATAGAGACAGGGTTTCACTTTATTGCCCAGGCTGGTCTGGAACTTCTGAGCTCAAGCGATCCGCTTGCCTTGGCCTCCCAAAGTGCTAGGATTACAAGCATGAGCTGCCACCTGCAGCCAAATGTCACCTTATCAGAAAGTCTTGACCATTCCATATAAAATGACCTAACCCTGTTACTCTGTCACTTATACCTTGCTTAATAGTTCTTCATAGCATATACTGCCTCCTACTGTGTTACATGTTTACTTGTTTTATGTGTATCTTCAGTTGAATGTAAGCTCCACGAAAACATGAATAACCCAACACTCAAACAGGGTCTGACACATGTGGGTTCACAGATATTTATTGGAAGAATGAATGAGTAATGAACTGTTAGCACATCTGTAATTAACCTCTTAGGGGACACATACCTCTGACTCCACTTTCTCACTTCTTATTCACTCTTTAATCTGTTGCAATAAATTTCTGCTTCCACCAACCCACTGGCATAGCTCTGAGACTACTGGCTATGTCCTAAGCATAAGTGATTCTCTGGAAACTTCATAACCCTTATTTTGCCTGACTTCCCCACTGTTAGCATCTCTCTCTCTTTCCTTTTACAGGCTTTTTCTTGAAGCTTACTTGGGGTAATAGCTTTGCCTCATCGCCTCCTGCCTCTGTGGCCCTCCTCAGATTCCTGTGCTGGGTGGGCTCTCTTCCATGCCTGTTCTTGAGTTCTGTGGTTTCTCCAAGACTGAGCACAGTCTCCCCCCCCACTTCCCTAAGCTCACTCGCCCTGGATCACCTGTCTGGGAGTGTTAATAGCACAGCCATTCATCCAGTCACTCCAATCTGTTCTGATCCACCTGCCTTGGCCTCCCAAAGTGATGGAATTACAGGCGTGAGCCATCACACCTGGTCCCAATATTTAATCAAGAATCATGCACTGCATTTGGTTGTTGTCAATTTGGTCACAATCTAGAACAGTACCCCTACCTTTTTCATTTTCATGACACTGACTTGTTTTAAGTATCTAAGCTGCTTGTCTTGCACAATGTTCTGTATTCTAAATTTGCTTCCTCATGATTTAGGTTAAACATTTTTGGCAATAAGAAAACATAGGTATATGTACTTCTTAACATCAAGGGGCACATGTTATCAGGCTGTATAACCAGTGATGGGGCTAAAAGTTTGAAAGGTGACACCAGATCTGTCTTTGTAATTAACACATAATCTATGGGGTATCATTTTGAAGCCATGTGAAAATCCTGTTTCCCCACAACTACCTGCCTAATAACGGTTTTAGCATCTATTGATGATCCTTGTCTGAACTGATTTTTACAAAATTGATTTTTTCAATAAAATTACAAAATAGTAAGGACTGCATTTTTATGATCACTCTAGTAATGATCAAGAGGCCACATAAAAGAACAGAGGGATGGATGGATGGATATATTTCTAGTTTCTACCTGGTTTGTTAAATGGGTTTATTCTCATACACACGTGTAACCACCGTTGATGTTCTGTGTATATGCTCCCTGCTTCCACATTGGAAAAAGAAATGCAGCAGGCTTGCCTGAAAGAAGAGCTACTTGGACTGTGGCACTCCAGTGACCTCTGTTAAGTGTACTATGTTCATAGCCTTTGAGTTCCTCTGGATCCATAATTGTTGGTGAGCGTCTGGCGTATTATCAGAGATAGGAACCATCGTTTTTATTACAATAACACCTAATAAAGCAGGATTCAGACCTAGACACACTTAATATATATTCCTTCATGATAGTGATGAGGAAATGAGGTTTGATAATGAATTGGTGTCATTCCTTGCTCAGAGGCATTTCTAGAACTGCTTGTGAATCCTAGAAAACTCATTTACCTACTTGTTTAAGTAAATCTGGAGCTGGTGAGGGAAAAGTGTTGGCTTGATGTCCTAAATTACCAAGGTAGGTTGGTTTTTAACAGTCTTTGTACTTACTCTTTAGTGCCAGCTTAAATCAAGACCAGTCTGGCCCTGGGGCCCCTGTGCTGTCATCACACATCTGTGTCTATACACACTGAGCACAGCACTGAGCTCCCCCTTTGCTATATATTGGATGCCTGTGTGTGTGTGTGTATGTATGTATATGTGTATGTATGTATATGTATATTTTGTTTGTTTGTTTGTTTTCCCCTGAGACTGAGTTGTGCTCTGTCACCCAGGCTGGAGTGCAGTGTCATGATCTCGGCTCACCGCAACATCTGCCTTCCAGGTTTAAGCAATTCTCCTGCCTCAGCCTCCAGAGTAGCTGGGATTACAGGCGTGCCCCACCACACACAGCTAATTTTTGTATTTTTAGTAGAGGGGGGGGTTTCACCATGTTGGCCAGGCTGGTCTCGAACTCCTGACCTCAGGTGATCCTCCCGCCTCGGCCTCCCAAAGTGCTGGGATTACAGGTGTGAGCCACTGCACCTGGCCTAGATGCCAGTATGTATTTTAAAATAAAATGGAAAGTTTTTCACTTTTTATTTCTTTAATTCACAAATGACCTCATTTAATTTAGGCAGCAGTTGTGCTAGGGGAGAAAGAAAATGGGTGCTGGAAAGAGGGAACAGAATATTAATTGGTAGTTGTAGCCAGCCAGGGGCGGGGCCCACATCTAGAACTGAAACTGTGATTAAGAATGGCACACCTCTTGGCCACTTCTGTTCAATTGTTTTCTCTGGGGAGCTTGGTTATTTTTCTTTTCAGGATGTGCTGCACACTTCCCTTTGTTCACACAAAGCCACACAAGAGCTCCATTGGAACCAGCTCCCAGGGCAGCAGGAAAGGATCGAGAACTGCTGTCTGATATTGAATATGTATATTCTTATAAACACACAAGGCTCTTGTCCTTGCATTGGTCTTTGGGGGCTTCTCTTTCCAGAGACTGCTTTCTAGGAGTGTCTGAGAAAATGCAGTTTTGAGTAATACTCTGGCTCCTCCTGCAAAGCTATTAAGGCAGCAGGAAGAGGGGAGATGGACTCCTAGATGAATGCAGCCCTTGTAATTGGACGCACATTTATGGGGTAACTTTAAGTCCTTTTTTTCTTCAATTGGCAGAGGCCTAAACTTGGAAACCTATTTTCTGCTTCCTTGTGTCTTACCTCCTTGGCATGGAACTTGAGGTGATTCTGGCTCCCCATTGTCATTTGTTCTACAATCAAGAAAGCTCAGGGCTTACCCGTATCACTCTTACATCCCCTTCACTAGGCTACCCTCCACGTGGTGGCTTTTAACAAAGCTGGCTGGACACACACAGGAGTTGCCCTGTCCACCTCAAACCCCAGTGCACCACGAGCACTTGTTGCTACTCCAGCCTCTTCCCAGATGAACTGAGAAACACCCAACAGGAAGTCCTGATACAAACCTGAAGAAAGAGGGGCCAGTGCTCACTCCTTTCACCTGGCAGAAGTGACTATTGAAATTCCTGAATCTGCTATCAGAGAAAAGAATTAAAAATGAGGAAAGAGGAGCACAGACTAAGCTGGCCTACTCAGGGACTGAGAGAAACTGACACACTTGTCAGAAGGTTTAGACAAGGGAAGAAAGGGAAGGCAGAACTAGACCTGGGTTGGGGTCCACCACTCGATGAATGGATGATCTGGCAGGTTACTGCATCTCAGCCAGTGTCAGTTTCATCACACATGGAATAACAGTCCCTGCCTTATGGGTTATGAAAAGGATCCAGTGAGTTTTTTTTTGAGACAGAGTCTTACTCTGTCACCCAGGCTGGAGTGCAGTGGCGCAATCTTGGTTCACTGCAACCTCTACCTCCCAGTTTCAGGCGATTGTCGTACCTCAGCCTTGCGAGTAGCTGGTATTACAGGTACCTGCCATCACACCCAGCTAATTTCTATATTTTTAGTAGAGATGGGGTTTCGTTATGTTGGCCAGGTTGGTTCTGAACTCCTGACCTCAGGTGATCCGCCCGCCTCAGCCTCCCGAAGTGCTGGGATTACAGGCGTGATCTACTGCGTCCGGCCCTATCTTGAATTCTTTTCTTGGTCTTCATTTCTGGTTCTTCTGACCAGCTATCCTGTCTCAGCTTCTCCAACTTGTCTTCTAGTATCCGTGCCAAAGACTGTTACATGGTGAGCTCCAGGTTTTGAACTGATTATCAATGCTTGAGAGCCCTGGGGCCCCTCAGACGGGTCCCTGAACCCCTCTTCTAAGCCCTCTTTGCCCTAGTCTTTACCCAGTGCTGTGGCCAACCTGACTCTTGTATGTTGCCTGGACTCAGATACGCATCTAAACTGTATGTGTCAAAGAACATTGAAGCTACCTTGTCCCCCTACCCAACAGTTTCTTTTCTTCTCTCTCTCTTTTTTTTTTTTTTGTGACAGAGTCTTGCTCTGTCACCCAGGTTGGAGTGCCACTGAACAATCTTGGCTCACTGCAACTTCTGCCTCTTGGATTCAAGTAATTCTCCTGCCTCAGTGTCCCAAGTAGCTGGGATTACAGGTGCCTGCCACCATGTCTGGCTAATTTTTGTAGAGACGAGGTTTTCGCCATGTTGCCCAGGCTGGTCTTGAACTTCTGACCTCAAGGAATCTGATCTCCTCGGCCTTCCAAAGTGCTGAGATTGTAGGCATGAGCCAACATGCCTGGCCTTTTTTCTCTAATTTTTTTTTTTTTTTTTGAGATGAAGTTTTGCTCTTGTTGTGCAGACTGGAGTACAGTGACATGATCTCAGCTCATTGCAGTCTCCACCTCCTGGGTTCAAGGGATTCTCCTGCGTCAGCCCCCCAAGTAGCTGGGATTACAGGTGCCTGCCACCATGGCTGGCTACTTTTTCTGTGTTTTTAGTAGAGACGTGGTTTCGCCATATTGGCCAGGCTGGTCTTGAACTCTTGACCTCAGGTGATACACCTGCCTCAGTCTCCCAAAGTGTAGAGATTACAGGCTTGAGCCACCATGCCCGGCCTCTCTTCTCTAACTTTTGAAGAAGTTAAGAAATCAACACAGAGGAGTGGAAAGAACTCTAGGCTAAGGATGATACAGAATTAGGTTATATCTTCTAATTCAGGGCCCTTAAACAAATTAGGTTATAATCTTATCCCTGCTATTTGCTTGCCTTTACTTTTTGGCCCTGTCCTTATCTATAAAATGGGATATTACCTACCATGTAGAATGGTTAGGAATATTAAATTAGCTAACAGGTTTAAAATATCTAGAACAGTGCTTTCCATATAAGCACCCAATAGATATTAATCCCTTTCTTGCCATTACATGAAAATGTCCTTAATAGGACCAAATAGGAATTCATATAGAGTAGTCTGCCCTTACTCCTGAGGAACACGTGCCAAGACCCCGCAGTGGATGCCTGAAACTGCAAGTGGTACCAAATCCTATATGTACTGTTTTTTTTTTTCCCTATACATGTGACCTATGACAAAATTCGATTTGTAAATCAGACATAGTAAGAACTTAGAGCAATTTTAACAATACGCTGTAATAAAAGTTATGTGAATATGGGCCCACTCAAAATACTGTAACATTTTTGGACCTTGGTTGGCCTAGAATAACTGAAACCATGGAAAGCGAAACTGCAGATGAGGGAGACTCTGTGTACTGTAGCTATTTCACCTATCACCTGTCCTCCACTAGTGGTGCACCACCCTTTGTACATGAAGATGATGTCCTCAAGATGTTCTGGCGAATTGTTTTCCTAGAAGTTGGGTTTGTACCTTACCCTTTGGGGATAGCCAGTGTGGGTTGTTGAGGCAGCAAGTGAGCCAGGGTTTTAGAGAATCTGTGGCTGCGGTACAGAAACTAGCTGGCCTGTGAGTGAATCAAGCCAGTGATTCAACCAAATTACAGCATTTGGTGACAGCAACACCTGAATATATAGGCACATATACCATTTGGTTCAGGGCATACTCACTGGCATTTCTTCCTTACAAGGGTTCTGAGAGGTGGGCAGATTCTCACTCTGGAAGAAAATTAGACGCAGAAAGCAGTCACAACCCCTGTCACCCAGTAGTAATTGGTAGCACTCAGTACTAGAACACAGATCCCTTGACCTATCCAGAACTTCTGTGAGGTTTTGAACCCAGTTGAGAACCAGAATTCCGGCTATTCAGATGAAAGTTTAGAGCTCTGCTGCAGAATCTTCCCGTCCTCCTGTCACTAGTCACCTTGAGTCTATTTCTTATAGAATACTAATTCACTGAGTGAATAATTATTGAGGGTATACTGTGTGCCTGGTATTCTAGGCACTAGGGAATGCTGTGAGTAACTAAAAAAATAGACAAAACCCTTGCTGTGCTCTGATGGGGACATGTTGTAAATGTAAACATGGGAGACTGAGAGTAAACAAGAAAAATATGCAGTATTCCGCCCTTTTTTTTTTCTCGCCCAGGCTGGAGTACAGTGGCACTATCTCGGCTCACTGCAACCTCCGCCTCCTGAGTTCAAGCGATTCTCCTGCCTCAATCTCCAGAGTAGATGGGATTACAGGTGCCCTCTACCATGCCTGTACAAAAATTTTTGTATTTTTAGGTATTTTTAGTAGAGACAGGGTTTCACCATGTTGGTCAGGCTAGTCTTGAACTCCTGACCTCATGATCTGCCCACCGCGGCCGCCAGAAGTGCTGGGATTATTGCAGGCGTGAGCCACCACGCCCAGTCAGATATGTAGTATTTGTATAAAGACTGTCAAGACAGTGATGAGTGCTGCAGAGAAAAATGAGGCAGAAAAGGAAGCTGGGGTGGGGTGGACAGTGTCCATTTTCTCTTGATTCTTTGTACTTACTGTCTCATGCATGTGCTAAGCTTTCCAAGAGGCAAGGTTATGTGTGATCCATCACACCCAGGTTCCTGCAGAGCAGGGCTTTTGGAGTTGAGCTAGCTTTACACAGTAGAAGCAGGTGCAGTGGGTGTCTGTTTACCCACTGAAATGCCCACGACCTGTCCATGTAAGAAGTAGGGAAGCACGGATAGTGCCCAGGTAAGTTGAGGAGGTAACCTGTAGTGGTTTTTCTTTGATGTTATTTGTTAAATCTAGAGCTCCCCCTTCTGTTAGAAGATGGGATCTCAGTAGTACTTTTAAGACTATAGTTTCTTTTTTATCTTAAGATTCACAAAAATTTTTTAAAATAAATACTGCTGGGACAATTGAAACTTTCTTCTGGAACTACTGTTGCTAAGGCCCAGCCCCCCACTAGGGGGGAGGAAGGAGGAAGAAGCACAAAGGCCCAGGCAGGATAGGGTCCTATCTATGCTCTCTTGCTACTTTTAGCAGCTCCTTAACCCTGCACTCCTACCGCAGCCAGCAGCCTAGCAAAAGTTATCTCTGCTCACAGTTTCACAGCTCTTTGGAAATTCTAGGGCAGCAGAAGTGAAACTGACCACAGTCTTATAAATTTCTCTCTTATTGCCTCTGTTCCCTACTTGAAGTGAGTCAGGCCTTTCCCTCTCATCCTCAGAATATCTTAAAATTTATTTGTCCTTACAGTCAAGTTTTTGACAAAAGGAGTCAGACCCTTCATTCATGGTACAGCCTTTCTGGAGGCTCTTGGTTTGGTCTTGCCACCTGAGTGTTGTTTGCAGAAGTCGAGACTTGTGGTCTTTATGTGGTATCCCCAGAATAGAGCTGAGCCCTTCGTGTCAGCTGTTGGTTGTATGTGTTCCTTCACATATAATTGCCGTGGGGTTCTTTTAGTCCTTAGAGATGAAATTCAAGTTAATTTTAGCAGCACTATAAATATCAGGTGCAGTGAAGAAGGAAATAGCACCGAGTGGACATACATCTTTTTGGGTTTAACTGTCCCATTGGAACAGTTTGGCCACTTTATGATTCCTCGTGAGGCTGAGGAAGTAAGGTTGACCTGGCATGCATCTATGCCCCTTCCTGTGTGCAGGTGTCCTGAGAATAATGTGAGGCCTAGCAGGCGTTCTTGGAGCCCTGGCTGATGGGGGATTTGCGGCTGACAGTCCAGTCATGGGCCAGGGTGTTTGTTAAAGTTACATTCCATGGGTGCGCTTTAGACAGCCCAAGCTTAGGCAGTGACAGTTCCCATTAGGAATCATATTTTGGTTTCTACCAAAACTGTTTGAATGGGGTAGCTAAACCATAAAAATACATGCTTACTCAGGTGTCATTGCCTTCACTTCGGCTGATATTTATAGTACTAGTAACAGTAACGTGAATTTTTTTTTGAGACGGAGTCTTGCTCTGTCGCCCAGGCTAGAGGGCAGTGGCGCGATCGCTGCTTACCGCAAGCTCCACCTTCTGGGTTCACGCCATTCTCCTGCCTCAGCCTCCCAAGTAGCTGGGACTACAGGTGTCTGTCACCACGCCTGGCTAATTTTTTGTGTTTTTAGTAGAGACGGGGTTTCACTGTGTTAGCCAGGATGGTCTTGATCTGACCTCATGATCCGCCCGCCTTGGCCTCCCAAAGTGCTGGGATTACAGGCATGAGCCAGTGCGCCTGGCCAGTAGCATGAATTTAAGGTGCCTTCTCCACTGAATATTGTAGCCCTAGACATGATGCTTCGCTTGAAGGTAATTCTTTATGGTTCTTCTCTCAACAGCTTTGAAAAGTCCAGCTGCATTTCATGAGCAGAGAAGGAGCTTGGAGCGGGCAAGGGTAAGGTACCTTTTTTCCCTCAGAACCCCGAAAGAGCATTTTCAGAGCTCATTGTATTGCTGGTTATATTTCCATTTAGAGCTTTCCATAGAACTCTGAGGCCAGAGCCTGCTAGACTCTAGGGCCAGCCCTGGCCTTGCAGTTTTAAATGGAAAACTCTTCTTCTCCTACCTCATCCCGTCTCTCATCCACCTCCAGTGGTGATTATATGGAACATGATTGGAATGAGGTTTCTCTTTTAGTACATTTAAGGATAAGGAACAATCACCTGATCCTCCTTCCCTGAATTTTGGAGTGCTTTGGAGACCACTGGTATTTCCCCATCTTTAATTCCACTTAACCTTTTGTAGATGTTGAGACACAAACATTAGCCAATGGAAAAGCTTCCCAAGTCCAGGGTTACACTGCCCACACCTCACAGGATGGGCATTCCAAAGGGTAGGAAACCTCCCTGGTCTCCATCTGCCCAGAGTATCCACTTGACTCTTGTGGAAAGCAGAAACTGGCCCACTCTCCAAGCCCAAGTGTTCTGCTGTAGCACCTTACTTGCATCCCCATCCCAATTCTCAGTTTCAGTTCCCCAGGGGCCCCTGAGGAATATTCTGCTGCCCAGTGTGGGTAGAGATGGGGAAGTCACCAGAACTTGTTTCCCCCTCCCACTCACTTTACTTTTTCTTTTCACATAACATCGTGGGAAGACAATCCCCTACACAGATCATAGTCTGCATCTCCTTAAGACCCACAGCTATTTTATTTTACTTTATTTTTTTGAGACGGAGTCCCACTCTGTCACCCAAGCTGGAGTGCAGTGGCGTGATCTCAGCTCACCGCAGCCTCTGCCCAGCAGTTTCAAGTGATTCTCCAGCCTCAGTCTCCCAAGTAGCTGGGACTACAGGCGCCCACCACCAAACCTGGGTAATTTTTGTATTTTTAGTAGAGATGAAGTTTCACCATGTTGTCTAGGTTGGTCTCAAACTCTTGGCCTCAAGTGATCTGCCTGCCTTGCCCTCCCAAAGTGCTGGGATTA
Source organism: Theropithecus gelada (assembly GCF_003255815.1). Taxonomy (NCBI): domain Eukaryota; kingdom Metazoa; phylum Chordata; class Mammalia; order Primates; family Cercopithecidae; genus Theropithecus; species Theropithecus gelada. The sequence continues at coordinate 10,118,553 of NC_037678.1, forward strand.
CAGGCATGAACCACCGCACCTAGCCTCACAGCTGTTTTAGAGTCTCAGAAATATTTACCTCCAATACTATTTTTTTTTTAACTTTATTTCATTTTTTCCCTCCTAGAAAATCATGATTAATTCTTAGAGTAAGTGGGAAGAATGAAATCAGGGGTCCTGGGAACCAAAGGAGTAACAAGCAACAGTGTTTTAGTTTGCCGAGAGCACTTGAGAGTACAGTGTAGGGGGAAAGGATGGCATTGCCTGTGCCCCTATTCGGTCAGAAGACTGGGCACCATTTCCTTGACTGCTTCTCGAATAGGCAGGGACCAGTAGGGCTGATTAGAAGAGTCTGTTTTATTGAGCACCTTTATATAAGAGGTTGTATCTGTTTCTTTTTTATCCTCACATCAACTCTTATGAATTAGGTAGTATTATCCTCATTTTATAGGTGCAGTTAAGAGAAGTTAACTCACTTGTCCAGCCAATAAGTGGCAAAGCTGGGACTCAAACCTTTGTCTGTGGATTCTAGATTTGTTTTTTAAGCAAAATGATTTTATTTCCTAACACGTGGTAACCTAACACTCAATTTGCTTACCATGCACATCTGTTCACAGATGACTTCCACATTACAATAACTACTTCCATATTTACGCACGTACTAAAAATTATCTTAGTTGAGATATGAAAAATGAATATATTGGATTGGTTACAGCAGAATTTGCTTTACTTAATTCTGAAAGCTTAAAGCTTTGAAAAGCTGCTACTTTTGCATCTCATACTTCCAGATGAATAAGACACAGCAATATCAGCTTGTATTCAAGAGAAGTTTCATTTCTTTTTGTGGTGTTGGAACCAGCTACCCACATCTGTTGGTGCTGCATAGGCAGCTATACATGGCGGTGGGAAATCATCCACCATGGCTTCAGCTATGTCAGGATCACACTTGAGGGAGTCAGAGATGCTGTTGTATTTACACTACTGATTGCTTTGCTTTGCTTTTTTGGGTAATTTTAGAGGTGGGATCTTGCTGTGTTGCCCAGTCTGAATTCCAACTCTTGGGCTTAAGCAATCCTTCTACCTTTGACCTCCTGAATTGCTGGGATGTATAGGCATCCACCACTGTACCTGGTCAAACTGATTTTTCCCCTCAGTTTTCTTTGACACAAATGTGCTTTAGTGGTCATGAATGCCTTTAAGGATATCAGTTGCAAAATCCATATCTTTAAATTTGGCCCTGAAAATTCTCTGGTTTTCCGTCAGAGACCTTGTACCCTCTAAACCAGTCCAGAGTAGCTTCTAGGTAGTCTAGATTACAGCCATTTGACATCATTAATATGTTTACTATTTGTTATAAAGGATACAACTCAGAAACAGCCAGGTAGAAGAGATGCATAGGTATGTGGGAAGGGACGAGGAGCTTCTGTGCCCTCTCCAGGTGGGTGTGTCACCCTCCTAGCATCTCCATGCCTTTAGCAAACCAGAAGCTCCTCCATATATTTTCTTAATCAGTACTGTATTCTACCTCAGTCATGGCCACTGGTCAGAGCTTCAGATGGCTTAGAGAATAAGCCTTCCTCTGTTGTCTGTGAAGATGTGCAGCACCTGACACCTGCTTTACCACTCTCTGCTGCAGCTGAGGCAGTACTTTTGCCCACTGCACGTGGGGTGATAGACCCAGAGCCCACAGCCACTTTAAACCATCTCCTGGATTGCTCAGCCACCCCTGGGCTAGCACAGAGCTGCCCGGCCAGAACACCAAGGCGGCAGATGGCTAGGTGAGAAGAGGCCTTTTTTTTTTTTTTTTTTTTTCCAGTCTTTTCCTTTACTGTATATAATGTCCTCCGAGGCTTCATTTCCTAGTGTTCTCTGGCCTGTCTTATCCTTTGCTGGTCTTGATCCGCTAATGTTCTATGGTTTGAAAATGTTGGTGCAGAGGTTAAGAGCACAGACTCTGTAGAGTCAGATCTGGGGGACTGTATATATTATAATTAGCCCCATTTGGTGGGATGGCTCTGTGACTGTTGAGGGACTAGTGTAGTTTGCCCAGAGTTTCATAAATGCAGAAATTAGGACATTGGACTTTGAGGAACTAGAGCTTTGATACCATGTATCAAAATTAGTATTCCATTTGGCAGCCATTCAAAATGAATGGAAAATGCTCATGAGATCATGCAGTGTTACAGTTTTTTGGTTTTTTTGAGACGGAGTTTCGTTTTTGTCGCCCAGGCTGGAGTGCAATGGGGCAATCTTGGCTCACTGCAGCCTCCACCTCAAGTGTTCAAGTGATTCTCCTGCTTCAGCCTCCCAAGTAGCTGGGATTACAGTTGCCAGCTACCACATCTGGCTAATTTTTGTATTTCTAGTAGAGACAGGGTTTCACCACATTGGCCAGGCTGGTCTTGAACTCCTGACCTCAAGTGATCTGCCCACCTTGGCCTCCCAGAGTGCTGGGATTACAGGTGTGAGCCACTGTGCCCGGCCCAATGTTACATTTTTTGAAGCAGGATATAAAATAATATTCAGTATGATTACAGCTCTGCAAAGTTAAGCCTATTTTCTGCGTGGAAGAGTAACTAGAAACAGATATCCCAGAATACTAACAGTGGCTGATTAAAGTTTTTTTAATTTTATTTTTCTTTCTAGTTTTCTAAATTTTCTTTGCTGGACTTATATTACTTTTATGGTAGTAGAAATAGTAGTTTTTAATAGATATATTGTCAGTCCAGCCTCAGAGAGACAAATGGTCTTGAAGGATGGCGCCCTTCCTTGGCAGGCGCAGTTGGATTTTGATGTGCTCTCTCCAGGCTTCCTCTTGCCTCTGGACCCTGCCATCATCAAGTTAAGGTTGTGGGGGTGCAGAGGTGGTCAGCAGCCACCATGGCCAAGGCTGCTCTTGTGATCCTGTCCATGCCATAAGCCTGTGTACCTGGATTTGAGAGTTTCTTGGTGTGTTTTTTCTGTAGACAGAGGACTATCTCAAACGGAAGATTCGTTCCCGCCCGGAGAGATCGGAGCTGGTCAGGATGCACATTTTGGAAGGTGTGGAGATTGGAATTGCTTTTTCATCTAGACGCAGTTCTCACCGCACTACCCATTTCCTTCTTGCTTCTTTCTTCTCCCATTTCTGTTGGCAGGGGGTAAGCCAGAGCCTTAACACAGTATGACAGCTGTGCCATGGTAACCGCCGCTGGTCTGAGGGACTCTCAACAAGCGCAGTCACACGCTCTTAGTTTGGCTTGGCCTGTTCTCCAGGGTCCCACCATCCCTTGGTGTGAGATTGTTTCTCTCTGCCAAAATCTGTTTTGTTTTGAGACAGTCTTACTCTGTCACTGTGATTATAGGTGCAAGCCATCATGCCTAATCTAAAATCTGTGTTTAAAATACACTTTTTTATATTCATTAATTCATTCAGTCAGTCATTCACTTGACTGTCTGTGATATACCATGCTCCATCTAATATTATTCTAGATGTATAGCTGGCCCCAGCTGCACACGTCTTCCTTCCCACCCACCTGCCCTTTTTTTTTTTGAGATGGAGTCTTGCTCTGTTGCTCAGGCTGGAGTGCAGTGGTGTGATCATGGCTCACCGCAACCTCTCCCAGGTTCAAGCGATTCTCCTGCGTCAGCCTTCCGAATAGCTGGGATTACAGACGAGCGCCACCACACCCAGCTAATTTTTAATATTTTTGGTAGAGATGGGGTGTCACCATGTTGGCCAGGCTGGTCTCAAAACTCCTGACCTCAAGTGATCCGCCCATCTTGGCCTCCCAAAGTGCTGGGATTACAGGCATGAGCCACTGTGCCTGGCGGTCTTCCCACATTTTTAGTGAAGAAAGGTTTTGGCTCCTGGAAGCAGCATAAATATATTTACTTATTGTTTGTCTAGTGTTTTTTTGTTTTGTTTTGTTTTTTAAACTTGAGATGGAGTCTTGCTGTGTCACCCAGGCTGGTGTGCAGTGGCACAATCTCAGCTCACTGCAGCCTCCACCTCCCAGGCTCAAGCAGTTCTCCTGCCTCAGCCTTCCCAGTAGCTGGGACTACAGGCACCTGCCACCATGCCTGGCTATTTTTTGTATTTTTAGTACAGACAGAGTTTCACCATACTGATCAGGCTGGTCTTGAACTCCTGACCTCAGGTGATCCACATGCCTTGACCTCCCAAAGTGCTGGGAATACAAGTGTGAGCCACCACGCCCAGCTGTTTGTCTAGTTTTGAGCTGTTTGAGGGGCTGGAAGAGAACTTTTCTATTCTGAGTCCCATATTTTGCAGACAAAGGCACTGAAACCCAGAGCAGAGATGTGAATTGCCTTAGTAACACAGCAAGTTTGAGGGAGAGTGGAGACCATTCTGTCATCTGGTGCTGCTTCCATTCTGTAGCTCCACCTCAGAAACTCTTCTGAGCTTGCCTCTGCCTGGTTGTAATTGTGTGTGACCGTGCACTGCCAGGTCACAGTGGGAACCCGTTGTCTTGTCTTTGTGAAACTTCAAGGCAGGCCACTCTTCTCTGCTTGGGATATGCTTTCCATTCTGACAGTCTCTGCTCTTGCCCAGGAGGAAGGAGAGCTGCTCTGGAGTTCCCAGGGCAGAACCACGTCCACTCATATATCTTCCTGCACCCCTTTCTCTCCCATGGGCAGAAACCTCGGCTGAGCCGTCCCTCCAGGCCAAGCAGCTGAAGCTGAAGAGAGCCAGACTAGCCGATGACCTCAATGAGAAGATTGCACAGAGGCCTGGCCCCATGGAGCTGGTGGAGAAGAACATCCTTCCTGTTGAGTCCAGCCTGAAGGAAGCCATCATTGGTGAGGAGGACCCAGCCACCCTGCATGAGAGGCAGCTGAGATGCAGGAGGGGAGATGGGGAGGGAGTGCCAGGCTGAAGCAGAATTGGGCTGAGGCTCTTGACTTCTTAACAGAGTTTGAGAGCCTCATGCGCGGGTTGTGTGAACTTGGGATAGTGCCTGTTGCTTTAAGAAACAGGGACATACAACAGTAATTAAGTAAATAACAGGCCTTGCGCTGTTCATTTTCCATGTTTGTAAACTCGGGTTGCTTCCTCTTTCACAGAGTAGGTAGATGTCAGGATTAGTGTGTGTGAACGTGTGGAGATGCCAGGAATTAGAAATCTGTGTAATACTCTTTATTTTTATTAGTGAAATCTCTTCTTGGAGACTGGCCCTTTCCACAGATATTTCACTCAACAAATATTGATGGACCCAAACAGTGTGCTAGGTGCTAAGACCATAGCCCCACAGGGCAGACCAAGTTCCTTTGTCCTTATGGAGCTCATGCCTCGTGGAGCAGGTAACAGGCAGGTGAATAGGCAAGATAGAGAAGCTGTGCTGGAGGGAGCACAGGGTACTCTGGAAACACAGAGGAGGGGCACCCAACCTGGTTGCATCAGGAGGGGTGCAGCTGTCAGAGGAGGTGACAGCCAAGCCTGGGGCTGAAGGATGAGTAGGAATTCGTGAAAGCGTGTGGGAGGGGGTGGGACAAGGGAGGAGAGGACAGTGTTCCAGATGGGGAGAACAACCCTAGGACCTGATGAGAAGGCACTGGAAGGGAGAGTATCAAGATGAGAGGTGGGAGGCCAGGTCCCCAGTGATTTGGTAGTCCGAGGTGGGAGGATCACTTGAGCCCAGGAGTTTGAGACCAGCCTGGGCAACGTAGGGAGACTCACCTATACAAAAAAATAAAAAAATTAGCTGGCTGTGGTGACACACACCTGTAGTCTCAGCTGCTCAGGAGGCTGAGGTGGGAGGATCGCTTGAGTCCAAGAGTTCAAGGCTGTAGTGAGCTATGATTGTGCCACTGCACTCTAGCCTGGGCGACAGAGTGAGACCCTGTCTCAAAAACAAAAACGAGGTGGGAGCAGTAAGCACAGTCCAGGATGTGCAGGGCCTCTTGGCACACTTGGGAGTTTGGACTTCATTCCTTTAGTGTAAAAGGGAAAAAGCCTCTTTTCTCTCTATTTGCGCTCAATACAGAATACTTCTGGTGTTGGTATTCTGGCATGGTGTTTCCCCACACACCAAGCAGTTCTCCAGTGGACACCAGCTGGGTGCCCTTTTCAGATGCCGTCTACCTGGAGAGAGTGTCCGATCCCACAGGTTGAGGACTCAGTCCCACAAAACTTAGCCCCACTCCCCATGCTGGTCCCACGCCCCAGGTTATTTTACATTTGCTTTTAACCAACTAGCTGTCGATTGGGGTTCCTATACTCTCTCCTTGGGCTTGATAATTTGCTAGAGTGGCTCACAGAACCCGGGGAAACACTTCACTTACATTTGCTGGCTTATTATAAAGGAGGCAGAGGAACAGCCAGAGGGAGGGGCAGATGGCACAGTGTAGTGGGGTGCCAGGGGAGTGGTGGTATTGGAACTTCCCTGCCCACTCCGGGCCTTCACCCTCCCAGTAGCTAGAGAAGCACGTCAAATCCTGTTATCCAAGAGTTTTTATAGGCTTGATCTCAGAGCCCCCACTCCACATCCTACATACCCACCCCCACTTTCCTGGAGGTTGGTGGATGGGCTGGTAGTTCCAGTCCTCTAATCCTCTAATCACTTGGTCTCTGTGGTGACTGGCCCAATCCTTAGTCTCTCCCAGATCATCACATTAGCATAAGCTCAGGTGTTGTAGAAAGAAGATACTGAAGATACTCCTGACCTTAAGGAAATTCCAAGGGTTTTAGCTGCTCTGTGATTTTAGCTGCTCTGTGATGAGAACTGGGGGATAAAAACCAAATATATTTATTATCCTACTCTTCGATTTTGGTGATAATTGGTACAGACCTGTCTCCTTCGCTGCAGTGGGCCCAAGACCCGATCCCTGACAAGACAGCACCTGCCTGCCCCTCCTGAGGCAGTTGTGCCTTCAGAGAAAGAGGCTCAGGTTTTCCTCTAACATAGTTTTAGTTTTGGGCAGAGGGGAAACACTGCAGCAGACCCCCAGGGCATGCTGAGTTAGGCCTTGGGCCCTGATTAGAGGCGACTGGCAGTTTCTAGGGCCTCCTCTGCACTGTAGCCACCCTACTGTAGGCTGGCCCACACTGGGCCCGGAGGAGCCCTTTCCCCATGTTGATATAGTAGCCCTTATAATTCACAGATTTTCCCTGGCGTTCGTCTTGCCTCATCTCAGTGGTTTCCTCTGTGTGTTCCTCAGCAGTCCCAAGTTATAGGCCAGTGTAGGGGCCAAGCCAGTTCTAGATGCTGCAGCCAGCCACAGTCTGATAAATGTGTGCCGAGAGTCAGCAGTGTGCCAGGCCGTGTGAAGTCCTGATGTCACAAAGATGAATAAAATATGACTTGTGCCCTCAAAGAATTCACGTGGGTCTGATGTGAGAAGACTAATGTATAAACAACTGATTTCTGAGTCTGGTTCCCAGTCAGATGCCAGTGCTGCCTAGTAGGAAGGCCATGGCCCTGCAACACTGTCTCTGAGTCACCTGCCTTGTGCGACTGCTTGCAAGATCACACATGATGATGAATATAAAGGGCCCAGCCTGGTCCTTGGTGCCTAGAGAGACTCACACAATGGTTGCTGCTGTTGTCAGCAATAACACTCATTCTAGACCAGCTGGCAGTTGCTGTAATGGACAGTGTAACAATGGATATGTGTGTGTCAGCGCTGTGAGAGCTCAGCAGAGGGACGTCTCTCAGGGATAGGGACAGGTGTTGGTGGCCAGGGAAGTGCCCACACTATAGCATGTTTTGGGGGCTGGATCAGACTTTGCCAGGTGGAAAAGGTACAGAGGGACAAGAGGGAACAACACGGGCAGTGTCCTGGAGACCTGTGCTTGTTTGTTTGAGGAATTTGGCAATGGGGTGATTGTTGGGGACTTTAAGGAACACAGAGCATTTGCCAGCAAAAACCAGATTGTACAGTCGAGTAGGAGGGAAGAAGGCAGTGATGGCAAATGTAGCTCATTTGCTCAATAGTTCTGTGGAGAAGGAAAACAGAGGCAGGTCCTGGCTTAGGGAGGGGTTTTCAGGCTGGGTGCAATGGAGCAGGTTTTTGGGCTGAGAGGAAAGAGTCAAGGATATGGGAGGATGGGCACCTTCAGAGGAAGAGGAGGGAGGAGGACGAGGAAATGGAACCCCGGCTGAGGTTGAGGTTTGGCTCAGATAGGAGAGGCAAAGCTGGGAAGGAAGTTTGGCTCAGATGAGTGAGAAGGAAGCGGGCAGTGGGAGCAGGGGGAGCAGACCGTTCTGAGGCCTGAGAAAAGGGCTGATGGGGGTTGGGGTCTTCCCCACACACCTAACCTCCCCATCCGACCCTTCCTCCAGGCCCCTCAGTTATCTTCAAGGTTCACACTAAGTCCTCTCCTCCAGGAAGACTTCCCTGAATCTCTCCTCAGTGTGCCCTCAGCTTCTGTGTTTTCTGTCTAGCAGAGCATTCATGGGGCTCCAAGGCAACTGGACCATAAACTCCTGGAGGGCAGGGTCCCCATCTTTGTTCCCAGGATGTGACTGTGAGTGGAGAGAGAAATAGTCTGTAGTGACCCTGGCCTGTACCAGCCCTGGGTTTTCCACAGTATGGCTAGCAGCTTCCTTGGGTTGGACTAATCTGGTGGAAGCTACAGTTCCTCCACCCTCGCTCACCATTGTCAGTTCTGGCCGCCCTGGGGCTGCTGTACCAAAGCCGGTGCCCTTGCTGGGAGTAGGAGATAGTGGGGAAATCTAGCCTTGTGTCTGGCATGAAGTACACGTGGTCAGCAAGCCCCATTCTGTGTGTTGCGTACTTGCCCCTGCTGGGACAGATGAGGGGATGGAGGAGCAAGCCACCACCACAGTCGCCAGTAAGGAAGAAGCTCGGATGCGTCCTTCCCAGGTCCTGAGGGAGGAGAGAACCTCAGGTCCTGGCTGGAGGGGAAGAGCTGCTAGGAGAGCTACTGCATGAACAAACCCAGCCTGAGCTGTTGTGCCTTGTTCCTCTTCCTTACCTGGGGTCTTCCCACACAGCACACTTCCCCAGGCTTGGGCGGCAGCTCACCCCTGCCTTCACCCCTGCCTTCACCACTGCCTCAGTTCCTTCTGCATGGATGGCAGATCAGCTGAGAACCTGCTACCCCCACCTCTTCCCACGACAGTGCTGAGCCGGTGGCTCTGACAGTGACTCTTGAAATAGCCTCCTTGCCTCTGTTCCCATCTTTCCTTCCCACTGCGACCCCATGGAACAGAAGTTTTGTGCTGCGCCCTCCTCCCCTGCCTCTGCCTCCCAGTTGGCCTCAGGAGGACACGTACTCACAGTCATCCAGAGCCTGGCAGTGGGTCAGGTCAGGGCAGTTACAGCCAGCAGGCTGTTTTCTTCTGGTGCCCCTGCTACCCAGGTGTTGGGTGTCTGCGAGCCACTGGCCTCTAGAGGAGGTCACCACACCTCCTCTATTTCACCTGTGCAGGCAAACATCCCCTTTCTGGGATACCCTCCATGTGAAGCCCAGAGCCAGGCTCCTTAGTCTGTTCCTGGCCTCTGGGGAATTCAGCTACACTCACAGGGCTGTTACCCAGGCTTTTCTGGTCCCTCGTTAGCTGGTTCAGAGCCCTCACTGCCCCGTTTGTAAGCATCATGGGGGAAGAAGAGAGTTTTGTGCAGTGTGGGATGAAGATACAGAGTACCTTTAACAATAGGGAGACGGTTGAGGTGGAAAGGTAGCCCAGGTCTCCTAGGGAGGAGCAAGGGAGGAGGGACAACTTGACATTGAAGATTAAACACAGTATAGAGTTACAAGCAAGAGGCTAAAGGAGGCCTTTGCTCAGCCCATGAGGTCACTCTGGTGGCCTAGGAGACCTTTCTGGCCTCTCTTGCAGGGTCATGATGATGACCAGAGCTTTTTTAGACCAAGAAAGCAGATTGGCTGCTAGTCTCCTTGGTTTGCCTGCCTCACAGAGCGTGTGGGCTGTGGGCCAGGCCTGTCCCTGCTCACCTGTGCTCTGGGCTGCAGGTGGAATCTCATAACAGCTTTGGGTTTCAGTGGGCCAGGTGAACTATCCCAAAGTCGCAGACAGCTCTTCCTTCGATGAGGACAGCAGCGATGCCTTATCCCCCGAGCAGCCTGCCAGCCATGAGTCCCAGGGTTCTGTGCCGTCACCCCTGGAGGCCCGAGTCAGCGAACCACTGCCCAGTGCCACCTCTGCATCCCCCACCCAGGTGAGTGTGTGCTTCCAGATGCTTCCCCAGCTCCAAGGTGCTAGGGCTGCCCAGAGTAAGGTCTCTCTCCTGGGCCAGGGTATACCTCCTGCTCTGGCACAGGGAAGCCAGGGGGATGCTACCCTAGTTGCTCAGGTGCTGGCTGCTTGGGCTCCCTGCTGGTGGGAGATGTGGGCAGAGGCCCCTCTCCAGCCAGCCAGAGGTCAGGTGGAGGACGACGCTGGCCACGGCTGCTTTGTAGTGGGATTGCAAACCTCACTGGCCCAGTCTGTATTCATTTATTTGGAGCAGCCTGCTTTTCTTGAGTATATTCAGTTCTGTGACCTTTTCATTGCCTTCTCTCTTTCTTTCCTAGCTCCTCCTGCCACCCTGGGGGTTGCTCTTCTCCTCCCCCAGTCTCTGCCCACCATTTGCCCTCTGACAGTGGTGGCGTCTGAGGACCCTGTGTAGGGTCAGGGCAGGCTGGGCACACCCTGCCTGGAGGTGGCCATGTCCTCACTTCCCTTTTTCCCTCTCAGGTTGTGTCTCAACTTCCGATGGGCCCGGATTCCGGAGAAATGCTTTTCCTGGCAGAGCAGCCTCCTCTGCCTCCCCCACCTCTGCTGCCTCCCAGCCTCACCAATGGAACCACTGTCCCCACTGCCAAGCCCACCCCCACACTCATTAAGGTACATTTCTGCCAGTGATTGTACCCTCCCCTTCCTGGTGCCCTTTGGAGTCCTGCTGTGACTTCATTCCAGCTGTGGGGACAGCTGCAGGGGGTGTGGTGCACGTCCTCTCCCATTGGTCTGGGAGTTTCTTCCTGTTCTCTCCGTTGTCCGACATAACACTGGCTGTTGCGATCATAGCCACCAGTTATTGGTAGCTGTGGGCTGGCCTTGGGCATTCCAGGTACTCATTCCTGCTCTCATCCATGAAGTCATTCCCACACATTATGTCTTGTTCACTCAACAATTCCGTGAGGCAGAAATAGAGCCCTTTGCTACAAGAGAGGAACTGAGAGGTGAAGTGACGTGGCCGGAGGCATGCAGGAGGCGTCACTGAGTGTTCTCCTCCTCCTCCAAGGCCTGACCTGAAATGCCGGCAGGAGGCGGGGGTTACTGCCGTCGGTGTGGGGAACCCTGTGCTGGGCACTACTGGCCTCATGGACTCAGGCGTCTGCTGTTAAATTCAGCTGCACCAAAAGCTGTTGCAGGGTCCCCCCTGCTCCACAGAACTGCCTGGCCACCAGGATCTCAGGGACCGCAACCCCACACCTCCACCTGGCCCACGCCTCCCTGACTTGCTCCACCCGTACCCTTTCTGCTCTGTCCTTTCTTACTCTCTAGGTTCTCGCCTCACACAGACCCTGTGCCTGGCTTGGCAACCCCTGGCCATCTGAGCCTCAGGAGAGGCCGACAGTCTGTAGCCTGGGCTGTCTGGCGCTCGTGCTCTGGCCTTAGAAGGCCCCACTAGCTCTGGGAGCTGCCTGCCCATCTTGTGACTCTCCCTGGCTCTGTCCCGTGGTGACATCCCCAGTCCCGCCTCTGCACATGACCCTGTCATCTCTGCTGTCTCCTGCTTCCTCCATGTCAGAAAGTCACTATGGCTTCCTGAATGTCACTGTCTCCTCCTTCAGGCCTCAGAGCAGTGAGTGGCCTCTCCTCCCAGCCTACGCCTGCTTTCAGTGCTGCGTGCCCAGGCGCTGCCTCCTCAGTGCCTGTCCTGCACCTGCATTCTCTTCCTCACTGTCAACAGGTGTCCCTGCTTTTCCCACAGAGTTCCTCCCTCCAGCGTGCTTCTGCTCACACTCCTGTTGCCTTCCTTTGCCTCCCACGTTTGGAAGAAGAGTCTGTGTATTTTGTCTACACATCTCTTCAGTTACCCCACCAGTGGACTGAAACATTATCTTCAGGGGCCTCAATCCAAGTCCATCCCCACCGCTGTGCTCCTGGCCCAGCTATTGGGGTTCTCTCTCTTTGGTTGTGTTTTCCCTGCCTCCCTCTTCCTCCCTTTAATTGGAGGTGCTCCCTAGGCTCTGCCCTCTGCCCCCTCTCTCCCTCTGTCCCCTCTCTCCCTCTGCCTCCTCTCTCCCTCTGCCTCCTCTCTCCCTCTGCCTGTACTTNCCTCTCTCCCTCTGCCTCCTCTCTCCCTCTGCCTCCTCTCTCCCTCTGCCTGTACTTCTGCCTGCTCCCCAGCCTGTGCTCAGAGGCTCTCTGTGGCTCTGTTCCCTTCTTCTGGAACAATCCTGGCCCCACAGCCTTGGTAGCCCTGCCCTTTCTCCATCCTTCCCATGCTCCCAGCAAAACCAGAACCTCTTCTGGGGTCACTCCTCACCTGCCACATGTTCACTTTGTCTGTTCTTCCACTAGTGGGTCACCTGCCCAAACCTTCCTTTCGGTCCTCATTGCCACAAGGTCTAGACGCCACCTGTTCCTACATCCAGCCTTGTACGCTTCTGTCTGCCGTTCTCTGCTCAAAACTTCTCAGCTCTCCGCGGTCTCTCTCTGGCACTCCCTTGCTAACTCACCTTGTCCAACTGTGCCCTTCCTTGCTCCAAGAACAGGCCTCCCACATATCGCCTACTGGCCCTTGGTCAGTTTGGGTCTTCTGACTCTCCTGGCCCAGCAGCTGTGCCAGCTGGAGGTCTTTGGGGGCATGAATAGGAGCTTTTGGAGTCCTGTGTTAGAAAAAGAACAAGATCTCCTTGTGACTTTGGGCAAGTGACTTTGAGCCTGTTCACCATTTTCAAGTAGACATGACAGTTCCTACCTGGCAGGATTCCCCCCAGCCCCAAAAAGAGCAAGCAGCGTTCTTGAGAAGCTTGCGTGGCTCCGTCTTTGTAAAGTGCCTGGTCTGGTGCAGCCCAAGCTCCATCAATCAGCTGGGTTTTACCTCCTTGTGTTCACTCTGGCTTGGGGTCATGGTGATGTCTGTGCTCGAACATTTGGTTGATTTACCTTCCAAGCTAGAAGCTCTTTTAAGCCAGGGGCCAGGCACAGCCCTCTTTGTCACTCCAGCCCCTTGCCTGGCACATTTCTGGGCACGTTTCTGCTTTCAACGGAGTGTATGGTCCCATGGGGAATTGTGGAAATGGGCAAAGTGTGGATGGAGATGTCTTCTCGGAAGCCACACAGGCGTGGGGAGAGCTGCCAGCCCCACACCGAGAAGCCTGAGGCTGCCCCTGAATGGCACCCTGTCTCCTGTGCCCTCAGCAAAGCCAACCCAAGTCTGCCAGTGAGAAGTCGCAGCGCAGCAAGAAGGCCAAGGAGCTGAAGCCAAAGGTGAAGAAGCTCAAGTACCACCAGTACATCCCCCCGGACCAGAAGCAGGACAGGGGGGCACCCCCCATGGACTCATCCTACGCCAAGATCCTGCAGCAGCAGCAGCTCTTCCTCCAGCTGCAGATCCTCAACCAGCAGCAGCAGCAGCACCACAACTACCAGGCCATCCTGCCTGCCCCGCCAAAGTAGGCACCCACCCGCCACCACCTGCCCCTGCCCTTCCCGAGCCACCCTGAGCCAGGCAGGTACCAGATCTGGTGGAGGTGAACCCCACATCTTTAAGGACCCTCTGGTCTGGATGCTACAGAGTGGTCTGCAGGCAGGGCCACCCTAGCCTTTGCGCTAGGCCCTTGCCCCATGCCTATCTGTACCCAACCCTGCAGCGGCCACGGATGATGCTGGATGGGTGCTCATTTCCACCTTTTCTTCTCAGGTCAGCAGGTGAGGCCCTGGGAAGCAGCGGGACCCCCCCAGTACGCAGCCTCTCCACTACCAATAGCAGCTCCAGCTCAGGTGCCCCTGGGCCCTGTGGGCTGGCACGTCAGAACAGCACCTCACTGACTGGCAAGCCGGGAGCCCTGCCAGCCAACCTGGACGACATGAAGGTACACAGCCACTGGAAAACTTGAGCCACTGCCAGCCTGGCCCTTCCCACAGGGGTTGTCCGGTTGCTGGTTTTTAGGCAGGGAAGGCATCCAGCCTAGGACCCACCATCGTGGAAGGCAGCGCAGGGCTCCAGGCTCTGGTCCCCATCAGACAGGGGCACCTTGGACACAGCTCCGAGGCTGCCTGGAGGTGGTCATGGCGAGTGACACCAGCTTCCTCGTGGTGGGTCCTGTTGTTGGCAGCACAGCCGGCATCTGTCCAGGCAGTCGTGTGTCTCTTATCTTCCTCGACTTGTATGGTACATGCAGTGTGAGAAGTGGAGATGGGTGTCCCTTTGAGGATGGTCAAGCTGAGGCACTGGAGGAGAAGCTTGTCCACAGTCACAGACCTGGTCAGTGTAGACCGGGCTGTCCAGTGGCAACCCTGCTCGCATTTTCCCCTTTGCTGGTGAATGCAGAGCTCAGGGTGCTATTCAGATGCAGTGTCTGCCTGGAAAGAGAGTGGCCTGTGATCAGGGTCACAGACTTGGCTTCCGTCCTAGGGCCTTGGAGAGGAGTGGGTCATGCCCAGTGCCTTGTGTGTTTTCTCTGCCCCATCAGAAGATTGACTGGACCAAGCTCTCCCTTGAGAACTTGTTCTCTGAACCAGGCTGGGCCCTACTTTCATGAGCTCAGTTTTCTCTTCTGCAAAATTCAGTCTGTTCCATTCAAGATTTATTGAGCCCAAGCACCATGTTGGGGGCTGGGGACAGCTGTGGGCACCATGTGCCAGCGCCCGCTGCCTGCATAGGTGGGGAGCATTTTAACCAGGTCCCTGCTAGAGTGAGAACAATGAAAGGGAGGATGCTGTTGGCTCAGGTGGTGGGGGGCATTGCGCCCTCCAGGGTGCTGGAGGATTAGGGTAGTTGATGCATCTGAAGTGCCCTTCTGCCTGGACCCAGTGCCCTGTGTCCAGCTGCCCCTGGCCTCCCTGACTGTTGACTGCCTTGCAGGTGGCAGAGCTGAAGCAGGAGCTGAAGTTGCGATCACTGCCCGTCTCAGGCACCAAAACTGAGCTGATTGAGCGCCTTCGAGCCTACCAAGACCAAATCGGCCCTGTCCCAGGAGCCCCCAAGGCCCCTGCCACCACCTCTATCCTGCACAAGGCTGGCGAGGTGGTGGTAGCCTTCCCGGCGGCCCGGCTGAGCACAGGGCCAGCTCTGGTGGCAGCAGGCCTGGCCCCAACTGAGGTGGTGGTGGCCACGGTGACCAGCAATGGAGTGGTGAAATTTGGCAGCACAGGCTCCACACCGCCTGTGTCTCCTACCCCCTCAGAGCGCTCACTGCTCAGCACCGGCGATGAAAACTCCACCCCCGGGGACACCTTTGGTGAGATGGTGACGTCTCCCCTGACGCAGCTGACTCTGCAGGCCTCGCCACTGCAGATCCTCGTGAAGGAGGAGGGCCCCCGGGCCGGGTCCTGTTGCCTGAGCCCTGGGGGGCGGGCAGAGCTAGAGGGGCGCGACAAGGACCAGATGCTGCAGGAGAAAGACAAGCAGATCGAGGAGCTGACGCGCATGCTCCGGCAGAAGCAGCAGCTGGTGGAGCGGCTCAGGCTGCAGCTGGAGCAGGAGAAGCGAGCCCAGCAGCCCGCCCCAACTCCTGTCCCCACCCCTGCCCCTCTCGGCATGCCAGTGAAGCAAGAGAACAGCTTCTCCAGCTGCCAACTGAGCCGACAGCCCTTGGGCCCTGCTCACCCATTCAGCCCCAGCCTGGCGGCCCCAACCACCAACCATGTAGACCCTTGTGCTGCAGCCCCGGGGCCCCCGTCCGTGGTGGTGAAGCAGGAAGCTGTGCAGCCTGAGCCCGAGCCGGTCCCCGCCCCCCAGCTGCTTCTGGGTCCTCAGGGCCCTGGCCTCATCAAGGGGGTTGCACCTCCCACCCTCATCACTGACTCCACAGGGACCCACCTTGTCCTCACCGTGACCAATAAGAATGCAGACAGCCCTGGCCTGTCCAGTGGAAGCCCCCAGCAGGTACCTGGGTATGGGAGGAACTGGGCAGGGCCCAGAGGAGGGTGGGAAGAGCGTCTCGCTGCAGCCCTCGTGGGCCAGGGGTCCCCTCGTGCTGGGCATTTTGTGTTTGCTTCGTTTAATCTCCGTTTCGACCCTCTGAAATGAGCGGTCGTTATCCCCATCTCACCACGGGGAGCACTGAGACTTAGGAAAGTTAAGGCACCTGCCTGAAACCCCCTAGCCGTAGGGCGGAACCATTGGCGAGCTCTCCACCTCTCTGGCTGTTGAGACTAGAACATTTTTGCATCTCAGCAGAGGACTCCTGAGCAGCCCACACCAGGCTGGGCCTGCCTTAGTGCTGCTCTGTGGGGAGTGGCCAGTGAAGGTCAGAGGTAGCCTGCCCTGGGGAGAGGCTGTGGGGTCCTCTGGCCAGGATCCAGCTCAGGGTCCTCCCCTCAGAGAGGCCAGCTGTCCCCACCGAGGTGTCAGCAGCAGAAAGCTCCCCAGCAGACCTTCTCTCAGCCTAGGCCACAGGTGAGGCTGCCCTAAGGCTTTATGTAGCCTTGTGGTCCTGCAGAACTTGGGGGTGGAGGAGACAGTGACAGGAACAGGTACCTCAGGATAGGAGATGGGGGTCCCTGAGCAGACCCAAGCAGAGAAGGAAGCTGCAGAAATCTCAGGGAGTGACCAGCCCAGCCCAGAGACCTCTCCCAAACCTCAAGAGGCCAGGCACCCCCTGCAGGGTTGAGGGTCCCCCATCCTGTATTCCTTCTTACCTAGTGGCTTTCACGAAAGCTCCCTAAAAGCCAGTTCCCCCCATCTGCCCTCCTAGAGTGTGAGAGGCCCTGGCCTTATCCCCACCCCTCACCCCTACAAGGCAGGTCTGTACCCCCAGCCCCCTGACCACTGGTCCTCTCCCTGTTCTCCTGTCCAGCCCTCATCCCAGCCTGGCTCTCCAGTGCCTGCCGCCTCTGCCCAGATGGACCTAGAGCACCCACTGCAGCCCGTCTTTGGGACCCCCACTTCTCTGCTGAAGAAGGAACCACCTGGCTATGAGGAAGCCATGAGCCAGCAGCCCAAACAGCAGGTGAGGAAGGCGGGCTGGGCCTGGCCATTGTGGGCGGCTGCCCTAGGCTGCTGGGCTGAGGTTCCTACAGCCCCAGCTGCAGGAAAAGGGGGCAGGTGAAGCCCAGCTTCAGGGTCAGAGAGGCCTTGGGGAGTGGGCCGTTGGGGGATGGGCACCAGGAGTCCGGGCATGCCCGTGGGTGCTGTGGATCTGGCTGCTTATTCTGGGTAGAGGGAGGGGCCTCATTCGTAGTTCAGGCTGGGAGCCCCCATTCAAGAGTTTCATCTTTTTTTTTTTTTTCTTTGTCCCGCAGGAAAATGGTTCCTCAAGCCAGCAGATGGACGACCTGTTTGACATTCTCATTCAGAGCGGAGGTAACCCTAGATCCCCTGCTGCCTCCTGACAGCCTTCTCTGTTCATAGGTGTCTCTAGCCCTGGGTTGGTTTGTTTTTATTGAATGCTTCCATGCGTGACCAGTCTTGGGCAAGCACTGTGGATGCAGTGGTGGCTGTGAGCCCTCCTGTCTCCAGGGCCTGGATGAGAGGACCAGGGAAGGTGTCGTCCTTCATTCAGCAGGGAGCACTGCCCCAAGGCCCTCGCCTGCCAATGAACAGAAGAGACATTTGCCCTTGTGGAGCTCACAGTGCAGCCTGGGGAGGTGGACAACAAGTAGAAGAAATAAGCAGATCATGTGGAAGATCCGAGAGGAGCCTTAGGACAAAAACGGAGGGGAGGGAGAGGTCTGGGGAGCCTGGTGGGGAAGGGCCGGGATGGCTCCTGTGAGCAGGAGCAGCTGTGTGCATCTGTGCGGCCTTGGGAGTGACTGGCGAGTTGGAGTGTAGTTGAGGAAAGGGAAAGAAGGGCTTTGTGGCCAGATCATGCGTGGCCTCCTGGGCATCAGGGCAGGGTGGCTTTGGCTCCATCGTGTGGGAAGCCATCGCACAGCCTTGGGTAGAGTGGCCTGGTCTGATGCAGGACCCAGGAACCTTCCAGCTGCTGTAGCGATAGCAGCCGCGCAAGGGCAGAAGCAGGGAGCCCCAGGTTGGGGGTGGTGGGAGAGCAGGGCTGTGGCCCAGCAGGCAGCAGTGGCAGGCGGAGGAACAGCTGGAGTCGGCCCCATTTGGAGAGAGCCAGGTTGGTGTGTTTATGGATGAGGTGTGGAGAGAGGGAAGGAACAGCCAAGGATGACTTCAAGGGCTGTGGCCTGAAGGGCCAGGGTGGAGCAGCCACTGATGGGGTGAGCTGGGGAGGGGGCACGTGTGGGACCACATTGTGCAGTCCCTGATGGGGTGTGTCATGAGTGGAGGGTTTACAGGGACAGTTGACATCGAGTGGCATTTGTAAGAGAGGTCTGGGCTGCATGTAGGAGTTGGGGTGTTGTCGCATCTAGATTGGCAGTTGGAGCTGGGAGGCTGCCCAGGGCGTGAGGTGGGGGAGCAGAGGTCGGGGCTGAGCCCAGCCTTAGGGGTCGGGAGGACAAGCAGTGGCAGGGTGTGGTGTCCTGGAAGCCAGCTGTGGCCCAGGGAGCTGAGGACCGAGGCCTGGACACGGAAGCAGGTGTCATGGGCACAACAGGAAGTCCGTGAGAGGCCTGAGAGCAGGGTTGGGGGTGGCCATGGAGAGCTCTCTGGGAGGTTCCTCTGCAGAGGGGAGGAAGAGGGTAGGGCAGATGCTGGGTGGGAGACAGCGTGCATCTGTGTGAGGGACCCAGCTGGGAGTGGAAGATCCCAGAGGACCCCGAGATGGCCCTGGGAAGGAGCTCACTGGCAGCAGCAGGCAAGAAGGCTGGGCGTGTGGTGCCGACCCTGGGCGGCGAGCGCGGACCTCTCTCCACGTGTCTCAGTGGCTTCTGGGGGAGGAGGAGTGGCTGAGGGGTACAGGCAAAGCGGGAGCTCAGCCTGGAACCACAGCTCTACCAGAGTGGATTTGATGTTGTGTGAATTTTATTTCAATTTAAGACGAGCTCAGTCACTGGTGTTCCTGTGAGGTCAGCAATTCTCAAGCCTTAGGGAGAATCCCCAGGTCCCTGGGGCCTGAGGCGCATCTCTCACCAGTGTAGGTGGCACTGAGGCAGCAGGTATGGGACCTGCTTTGGGGATGACTGGGCTGGGTGCTCAGGAAAGAGGCCTTGGCATGAGCTTCAGGAGTTTCCAAGGGAAGGTGGTGCTACCCCAGAGATTGTTCAAGAAGGAAAAGGGAACAGGCTTTGAACTCTTAACTTCTAAGAGATGGCAGAGAAAGGGAGAATGGTGGGTGTGGGTGCCGCCTGCCCCCAAAGGGACACTGAGAAGTGGCCCAAGAGGTGGCAGTGATGCCAGAAGCAGGTGTTTGAGGAGAGAGGTCTGGGCAGGTGGCAGCTGGAGGTGAGCGACCTCCTTGCCTGTGAGAGCAGCTGCAGGGCAAAGAATGCATTCTGCTGGGACAGGAGGGGCTGGAACCCACAGGGTTGGGGAGCAGGCCTGGTTTTTGCATAATTCTTTTTTTAAGTTGTAGTGAAATAATAAAATTTGCCATTCTAACCATTTTTTAAATGTACAATTCAGAGGTATTAGGTCCATTCAGTGTTGTGCAGCTATCACCCCATCCACTCTAGAACTTTTTTTTTTTTTTTTTTTTGAGGCGGAGTCTCCCTCTGTCACCCAGCCTGGAGTCCAGTGGCGCGATCTTGGTTCACTGCAAGCTCCGCCTCCCAGGTTTACACCATTCTCCTGCCTCAGCCTGCCTTCTGCTCACTGCTCGGGCCTCATGATCCGGCCGTCTCGGCCTCCCAAAGTGCTGGGATTACAGGCTTGAGCCACTGCGCCTGGCCAACTCTAGAACTTCTATATCACCCCATAGGGAAACTACCCATTAGACAGTAACTCCCTATTCTCCCCAACTGCAGCCCTTGGCAGCCCCCATCCCACTTTCTCTATGAATTTGCCTATTGTAGGGACCTCACAGAAGTGGAATCACTTTGTCCTCCTGTGTCTGGTGTATTTCACTCAGCATAATGTCCTCAAGGTCCATCTGTGTTGCAGCATGTGTCAGAATTTCACTCTTTTTAAAGGCTGAGTCGTACCCCTGGTGTGGATACACCACATTTTCTTCATCCATTCATCTGTGGCCGGACACTTGGGTGGTTTCCACCCTTTGGATGTTGTGAATGTGGGTGTGCAAGTGTCTGTCTTGAGTCCCTGCTTTCAGTTCTGGGCATAACCTAGGGCTAGAATTGCCGGATCATGTGGTAGTCTGACTCTATTGCCCAGGTTGGAGTGCAGTAGCGCGATCTTGACTCACTGAAACCTCTGTCTCTCGGATTCAAGCAATTCTCCTGCCTCAGCCTCTCGAGTAGCCGGCACCCACCTCCACACCTGGCCAATTTTTTTGTATTTTTTAGTAGATGCGGGGTTTCACTGTGTTGCCCAGGCTGGTTTTGAACTCCTGAGCTCAGGCAGTGTGCCTGCCTCGGCCTCCCAAAGTGATAGGGTTACAGGCGGGAGCCACCACACCCAGCCTCGTATGGTAACTTCTGTGTTTAACTTTTTGAGGAATCACTAAACTGTAACTGCAGCTGTAACATTTTACATTCACACTAGCAACACACAAGGGTTCCAGTTTCTTCACCTCCTTACCAGCACTCCTTTTCATTTTTTTGATAAAAGCCACCCTAATGGGTGTGAAGTGGTACCTTAGTTTGTATTTCTGTAATTTAGTGATGTGGAGCACCTTTTCATGTGCTGCCTGACCATTCGTGTATCTTCTATTGGAGAATGGCTGAGTCCTTTGCACATTTTTAAAAATTTTTTAAAACTTGTGGTAAATTGACCGGGCGCAGTGGCTCACACCTGTAGTCCCAGCACTTTGGGAGGCTGAGGCAGGTGGATCACAATGTCAGGAGATGGAGACCATGCTGGCTAACATAGTGAAACCCCGTCCCTACTAAAAAATACAAAAAAATTAGCCAGGCGTAGTGGCAGGCGCCTGTAGTCCCAGCTACTCGGGAGGCTGAGGCAGGAGAATGGCGTCAACCCGGGAGGTGGAGCTTGCAGTGAGTCGAGATCACGCCACTGTACTCCAGACTGGGCAACAGAGCGAGACTCTGTCTGGAAAAAAAAAAAAAATTGTGGTAAATAATGCTTGTAATCCTAGCACCTTGGGAGGCCAAGGCAGGTGGATCATGAGGTCAGGAGTTCGAGACCAGCCTGACCAACATGGTGAAACCCCATCTATACTAAAAATACAAAAATATTAGCCGGACGTGGTGGCACGTGCCTGTAATCTCAGGAGGCTGAGGCAGGAGAACTGCTTGAAACCAGGAGGTGGAGGTTACAGTGGGCCAAGATTGCCCCACTGCACTATAGCCTGGGCAACGGTGAGACTCAGTCTCCAAAAAAAAAAAAGTGGTAAAATACACCTAAAATTTACTTTTTTTGTTGTTGATTTTTGGTAAAGACGGGGTCTTGCATTGTTGCCTAGGCTGAGCTGAAACTTCTGGCTTGAAGCCAATCCTCCTGTCCCGGCCTCCCAAAGTGCTGGCATGACAGGTGTGACATTTTACTGTTGTGAATGATGCTCTTCTCAACACCTGTGTACAAACATCTGCGACTCTGCTTCCAATTCTTTTGGGTATATGCCCTGCAGTGGAATTGCTAGATCATATGGTAATTCTTTTTTTTTTTGGAGATGGAGTTTTGCTTTTGTTGCCCAGGCTGGAGTACAGTGGCACAATCTCGGCCCACTGCAACCTCTGCCTTCCGGTTTCAAGCAATTCTCCTGTGTTAGCCTCCTGAGTAGCTGAGATTACAGGCACCTGCCACCACACTTGGCTAGTTTTTGTATTTTTAGTAGGGATGGGGTGTCACCATGTTGGCCAGGCTGGTGTCGAACTCCCGACCTTGTGATCTGCCCACCTCAGCCTCCCAAAGTGCTGGGATTACAGGCGTGAGCCACCACACCTGGCCAGTAATTCTATTTTTAAATGTTGGAGGAACCTCCATACCATTTTGCATTTCTATCACAGGGCACAAGGGCTCCAGTTTCTCTGTATCCTCACCAGCACTTTAAAAATTTAATTTTACAGTAGCCACTCCAGTGGGTTTGAGATGTATCTCACTGTGTGGTCTCCCTCATGACTAGTGATATTGAGCTCTTTTCATGTGCTGCTGGCCATTTGTATATAATTGGAGAAATGTCTGTTCAAATCCTTTACCCATTCTTGAGTCAAGTTTGGTTTTTTTGTTGTTGAGTTTTAGAAGTTCTCTGTGTATTCTGGATATCACTTCTTTATCAAATACATGATTTGCAAATATTAAGAGTTTTATAGTTTTAGCTCTTACATTTAAGTCTTTTTTTTTTTTTTTTTTTTTTTGAGATGGAGTCTCGCTCTGTCACCCAGGCTGGAGTGCAGTGGCCAGATCTCAGCTCACTGCAAGCTCCGCCTCCCGAGTTTATGCCATTCTCCGGCCTCAGCCTCCCGAGTAGCTGGGACTACAGGCGCCGCCACCTCGCCCGGCTAGTTTTTTGTATTTTTAGTAGAGACGGGGTTTCACTGTGTTAGCCAGGATGGTCTCGATCTCCTGACCTCGTGATTCGCCCGTCTCGGCCTCCCAAAGTGCTGGGATTACAGGCTTGAGCCACCGCGCCCGGCCACATTTAAGTCTTTGATCCATTTTATTTTTGTAAATTGTGTGAGGTTAGGGTCCACCTTCATTTTTTCGCATGTAGATATACAGGCTTGGTTTCTGATACCCACTTACTGTCTTGATTGGCAGAAATTTCAGCAGATTTCAAGGAGCCGCCGTCCCTGCCAGGGAAGGAGAAGCCATCCCCGAAGACAGCCTGTGGGTCCCCCCTGGCAGCACAGCCATCACCCTCTGCTGAGCTCCCCCAGGCTGCCCCACCTCCGCCGGGCTCACCCTCCCTCCCTGGGCGCCTGGAGGACTTCCTGGAGAGCAGCACGGGGCTGCCCCTGCTGACCAGTGGGCATGAGGGGCCAGAGCCCCTTTCCCTCATTGATGACCTCCATAGCCAGATGCTGAGCAGCACTGCCATCCTGGACCACCCCCCGTCACCCATGGACACCTCGGAATTGCACTTTGCTCCTGAGCCCAGCAGCACCATGGGCCTGGACCTGGCTGATGGCCACCTGGACAGCATGGACTGGCTGGAGCTGTCGTCAGGTGGTCCTGTGCTGAGTCTGGCCCCGCTCAGCACCACAGCCCCAAGCCTCTTCTCCACAGACTTCCTTGATGGCCATGATTTGCAGCTGCACTGGGATTCCTGCTTGTAGCTCTCTGGCTTGAGACTGGGGTGGGGACGGGGCTGGGAGCCAGGGCACTCTGGTGCGTGGCGCTCCTGCGTGATTCGGCCTCTCCACATGGTTGTGAGTCTTGACAATCACAGCCCCTGCTTTTTCCCTTCCCTGGGAGGCCAGAACAGAGAAGCCCCTACTCCTGGTTCGGGCCCACCCAGGGCAGAGGAGAGCAGCTGTCAAGAAGCAGCCCTGGCTCTCACGCTGGGGTTTTGGATACCCAGTCAGGGCCCGGGCCATTTCAGCTTGACCTCCTTTTTTGAGGTCAGGGGCACTGTCTGGCTACAATTTGGCTAAGGTAGGTGAAGCCCAGCCAGGAGGCTTCTCCTCTGACCCAGGGCTGAGACATGTCAGGGGGTGAATCTCCTTTTTGCTCCCTGCTTTGCTGTGAAGGGATAAATTAGCCTGGGCCTCTACCCCCTAGTCCCCATGTCTGCCAACCCCAGGGCTTCCTGGGATGGGGCTCCCTGCCATTTTAGTGTCTTGGTGTAGTGTAACCATTTAGTGGTTGGTGGCAACAATTTTCTGTACAGGTGTATATACCTCTATATTATATATCAACATACATATAGACATATATTTTTGGGGGGGGGGACAGGAGATGGGTGCAACTCCCTCCCATCCTACTCTCACAGAAGGGCCTGGAAGGCCATGGCTCCTAGGGACTGGATGCAAGGTTACCCTTGAGCTATGTGCCACCGTCTGGTGCCCAGTCTGGCATGCAGCTACCCAGGCCCACCCATCACGTGTGATTGACATGTAGACACCCTGCCACGGCCTGTGCCCCACCTGCCCTGCTTCCTGGTTCCTTATCAGTGCCACGAGGGCAGAGGTGCTACCTGGCCTTCCTGCCAGGAGCTCTCCACCCACTCACATTCCGTCCCCGCCGCCTCACTGCAGCCAGCGTGACCCTAGGACAGGAGGGAATTGGGCCCAGCTTCACCCTGCTGTGGGGCTGAGAGATGGCCATGAGGTTGTGGCTGTCTCCTGCCCTGGGGCCACTGGCTTCACACTCTGGCCTGACTCATAGGGGAGTAGGGGTGGAGTCACCAAAACCAGTGCTGGGACAAAGATGGGGAAGGTGTGTGAACTTTTTAAAATAAAAACAAAAACACAGGCCTGTTAGTGTATCTTAATCCATGGAAGGGGTGGGTGGCATAGGTGGGGGTCCTGGGCCTGTTGTGTCCCAGCATCTGCGGGGCCGGGCAGAGCCTTGGACATGAAGACAGCTCTGCAGCCCTGGCTGTACAGAAGACAGGAGGTACGTTCTCAAAGACAGTTTATTTATAAACCAAGGAGGACAGGAGCCTATTAGTCACCCCCATCCCCTTCCCTCTTCCTGAGCAAAGACTGGCACAGACATGGCTCCCCACCGCCTCACAAGGCTTTTGGTACAAACTGGTTTGGCCCAGAGCATCTCTAAGGACCCTGGTAGGGCAGGGCACCCTCTGCTGCCACCACCTGGGATGTGCTGGGGAACCTGGAGTGGGGCAGCCTGATATCCCGGGGCCCCGGCCAGGGCTCTGGAGCTGCTCTTCCCTGGGCTCTGCAGCTTGGGGTCCTGGGCCACCTCAGACCCAGGCCCAAGGCTGGGCTGGGGAGGAGGGGTCACCCATCCACATCCCAGCTGAAGAGATGGTGCTTCACCAGCATGTCCCGGACGCCCTCCTTCAGGGGCTGCTGCGCCTGCAAACAGGGCAGCCCCTCACCTCACAGGCCTTGGGCGTGGCTGGGGTGGTTCCTAACCACTGACACCAGCACTCTGTGTCCCCACCTCAGCCACCCTGTGAATGGTTTGGGCAGCTCCATCAGCACAGGCCTTACAAGGCCCACACCACCCACCTCTCTCTTCGCAGGGAGTTCCCAGTCCTGGGAGAGGCTGAAGGCAAAGCAGCAGAGGACTCTAGAGGTGAGGAGGGGGTTGGTGAGGCTCTTGTCACCCCCAGCCAGCCCTTCCTGACCCACCTCCATTCCCCGAACCCAGCAAGGTCCTCACCGGAGCTCACACTTGATCTGGACCCAGCCCGGGCTGCGCAGGAAGGACCAGGGCTGGTACCACTTCTCCACGGTAGGCAGGCTGGAGCAGAGCACCTCCAGCCACAGGTGCAGCACCTGCTCACTGGGGACAGGGCCAGGAGTGGGGAGCAGGGGCGGCTCCAGGCCCTTCTGGCTGCAGCCATGGTAGAGGCCTCCAGCCTGTCCCTCAGCAGCCCCCAGACCACCCTCTTCAGGGAAGGACCTGAGCCCCTGAGGTTCTTTGTCCTTGAGGGTCCCCTGTAAGGACCCTCCTGATGCTGGGCTGGGTCCCCCCTACTCCAGCGTTCTCCTCCAACCCCTTTTCCACACTCACTTGAGCCCCACGCAGATCAGTGAGCGGAGCTTCACGTCCATTTGTGCGTGCACTGCATCGTGGCTCACGTTCACGGACTGCACAGCCTGGGGACGGCACCATCCGCTGTCACTCAGGCTCCCCCACGGGCTAACCTCGGGAGGTCTATAGGGTCTGCCAGAGGAGGCCCCTTACCCGGTAGAGCAGCTCCTCCGGGGTCAGGACCTTGCCATCTTCGTCCAACCTGAGGGGGCACCAAAGCTCCTGGGGTGCCGGGGCTGGGTCAAACCCCGCCCTCCCACTGCAGGCGACTCCACCAGAGGCACCCAGGCCCAGTTACCTGAAGGTCTTACAGAGCACCAGGCGGGAATACACGGAGGCAAAATCTCTCTCGACCTCCCGGCCTGCAGCCTGTGGGAACAGCACACGGTGTGAGTGTAGGGACAGGAAGATGCTGGTTCAAAGCCCTTGGGGCCAACTGGGCACCTGTTACTGCCCTGCCAGCTCTTCCCATCCTCTCCGTGGGGCCCAGGGACAGGAAGGGCCTAAGATGGGTACTGGGGGGCACAGCAGGGCTGGTGCAGGGTGGGAGACATGGGCCAGCCACTGACTTACCTCCTCTATAAACAGCCAGGGGTGGCAGGCGCCCCCAAGCAGGGATGGCTTCTTCAGTCCATGTTCGAACAGGGCCTTAAGGGCCGGGCAGAGGGTCCCTCGCACGAGGTCTGTGACCCCCTCCGTCACTGAGTCGTCCCCCGCGATGGAATACTGATGGGAGGGATGGGTCTGAGAAAGCCCTGCCTGATACCTGCAGCCAGTTGCCCTCCTCTGTCCTCTCTGCCATGCTACAGGCCAGGACTCACTGGGGACACAGGCCCTGGCTAGGAGGATGCCAGCCGTGCCTAGCCCGCCCACCCCCTCACCTCTTTGCTGCGCTCATCCAGGACTTCCACAAACTTGGCTGGAAACCAGCCTGTGGGAAAAATAGGCCCTGTGAGGAGCAGCCACAGCTCAGGCAGGCAGGGCAGGGGGAAGCTGGCCCAGGTGCTTCAGGGACCTCAAGGCAGGCAGGGGTAGAGAGAACGGCCTGGCAGCGGCCAGGGTCACTGAAGTCTTCTGTGCCCACCCCCTCCTTCCCTCTCCCAGCTCAAGAGCAGACCAAGGCCCCCACCTCTCAGGCCGTTGAGCTCCCCCACCCAGCAGTGCTCGTCCTTCTGAGACACGATCTGCACAGGAGGAAAAACAGTAGGAACCAAAGCTGGGTGCCTGGGGCCAGCGCCGCCTGCACGCCCGATATGACTCCTCAGCAGCTAGGCCAGGCCAAGACCCCTACATCTTCACAAGAGCAGCTCTTGGCAGGGAAAGGGGTTGCAGTGGGGCTTGGTGGAGGGAGGCTGGGGAACGCGCCCCAGCCTGAGGACCTGTAGTCCAGCGCCCCCACGCACTGTGATGATGTCGTTCTTGCGGAAGCCCAGCTCGTCGTCGTCGTGCCGCTCGAAGTCCAGCAGGGCCTTGGCTCGGCGCCGGTGGCCGCGTGAACATGCCACGTAGTTCTCGTGGTCCCGCTGGTGGCTCTCCATGCTGTAGTCTGGAGTCAGCTCCTGCCACAGTGAACACAGGCCCACCAAGGGGGTTGGAGGAGTTAGGGCCATGTTTGGTACCAGCCCAGGGAGCTGGCCACTCACCACGCTGCAGTTTTTGGGGTCTGCGCACTGGAAGTGACGCGCCACGCGCAGGATGGCTTCCCGGAGGTCAGCCACCAGTTCCGTCTGCTTGATGTTCTTGGCCTTGAGTGCCTCCAGGTCATCCTCCCCTAGGAGGCCCAGAGAGCAATGGTGACCACGGCTCACTCCAGGCCCCCGAGGAAGCTCCACATCCACGTGAGCGTGAGGACAGACTGTTCCATGCCCACACTGCCTGGCACCCGCAAAGCTCTCACCGAAGAGCAGAGCAGTGATGGTGGACTTCCTCCGCTGGGTCCTGCGGCGAACAACCTGCACCATGAGGAGGGGGTCAGGGCGGTCCTGGCCCCCGGAAGAGAACCCACCAGCCCTTGGCTTATGCTCTCTCATCTAAAATGGCCTCTGATGCCGGCTCTGAGAGTTGAAAACAGATAATCAGTTCAGAGCTGGGTCTGCCTTCCTCCCAAACTGTGCCAGGGTCAGAACCTGAGACGCATGAAGCCCGAGGTGCCCTGGGTCACCCCACAGCTGTGGTCTGACTGGGCCAGGCTGGGGTGCAGAGCAGGAAGGGCTGGTTGGTTTCCCATAGCCCCCGCACTTGCTCTGAACTTCAAGGTGACCCATTCCCCACATGCTGTGGGCCAAGTCAGGGCCCCCCATCCTGGGTCACCTGAGAGAGGTTGGTGAGGGTGCCGGTCCCCAGGAGCTGACCCTGGTCTGCAATGAGATAGGCCAGGTGCTTGCGGCGCTGAGTCTCCACAGCCACGTCGGTGAGGGAGCCGGCCAGCCGCATGGCCACCCCCAGAAGCAGCTCCGCGTCCTCCATCTGCGATGGGATATCCGATAGCGTGTTGAAGATGGAGGCTGAGTTCTCTGACTGGATCAGCTCTTCTTCCTGGGCCATGTCAGAGCAGGATGCAGGGAGAAGGTTGTTACTGCAGGAACCTGGCACTGAGCTGACCCCAACCCCCATCCTCAGGGACCCATTTGCCTTGGCACAGTTGTCAGGGGCCGGGGGACTGGTCTTGCCTGGCCCAGGGAGGTCTCTCACTCCCTGCCCCCCATCTCGGGCTCCTACTCCTCAGCCTGAAGTGGGGCCCG
The DNA here is from genome assembly GCF_003255815.1 of Theropithecus gelada. Classification (NCBI taxonomy): domain Eukaryota; kingdom Metazoa; phylum Chordata; class Mammalia; order Primates; family Cercopithecidae; genus Theropithecus; species Theropithecus gelada. The sequence continues at coordinate 10,147,010 of NC_037678.1, forward strand.
GGAGCACCTTGAGGTGCAGCATGCCCAGCGTGAGCTGGAACAGCACCCGGGAGCCCTCATAGAAAAACAGGTCCCAGATGCGCAGAAGCAGCTTGATGTCCACCACGCTGGCGAAGGCCGTGAGGAACCAGTGCAGTGTGATCAGGGACAGCTCTGTAAACACAGGAGCCGAAGCTGCTGGGGAGGAGGTGGAGGAAACCTCCATCCCCAGAACTGGAGGGAGGTCCTCCCTGCCCAAGAGCGAAGGAGGGGATGGGGCAGGGAACACCGGAGAACAAAAGAGCGACAAAGACCAGAGTTGGGGGCTATACCCCATCCCCCCTTGGCCATCCGCCTGAGGCCTCCAAGCTGCAGAATGGGAGCCACTGGCTCAGAGGCCCCTTACCGATGTCATGCTCCTGGAGCAGCTTGTCCAGGCGAGGCAGGTACTGGACAATGAGGTGGCGCAGGACCCGCTGGTCAGTCTGGACGCCCAGCAGGGTGGTGCTGAAGTAGGAGGCGGGGAGCAGGTCCTCGATGATGGCGCACATCATCCAGAAGGTGTCCTCCTCCTCCAGGAACAGCAGGAGGCAGGCAGCCACCTGGCCAGGGCATGGGGATAAGGGCCCTCTACCCAGGTCTTTGTGCAAATTAGAAAAGGTGCCCCTACCCTAGGGAGACCATTTAGCAAAAGCCTCTTGTGGGGCACACATGCTGGAACACAGGCCTTCCCCGGCTACTTTCCTTGGCTGGCCTCAGTTTCACACCCTTTGGGGGGCCCCTCTGCTTGAATAACGTGCAGCTGCCCTGATCTCCTTGGGGACTCCCCTGTCCCCCCACCTCCCCTCCTGCTGCCCCAGAGCGGGAGACCATTCCTTGTTAGGGGTCCTGGAGGAGGCCCTGGGGCTGTCACTGCCCTTGCCGGGGCTGTGCTCACCATACCAGTGCCCTGGCAGTAGCCGATCTCTGGGTAGAGCCAGGCCAGGGCCCGGAGCACCCTGCGCAGGCGGGGCACCCCGATGCTGCCCATGCTGGCGAAGCAGGCGTTGCTGGGCATGGTGCGCAGCAGGTCCTTCTCAATCTGTCCGGCAGCCATTGGCACCCACAACAACAAGACCTTGTGACACCCTGGGAGGGAGGCAGACCCCAGGCGGGCTTCTCCCCCAGGAATGGGGATTCCTTGTGTTCCTGGTCAAGGTCACCCTCCTCCCTTCAGGGTCAGCTCCCAGCCAGTGTGCAGCTGGGACATCAAATCCACCTGGGAAGCTTCATGCCAGACAGAATGAATGAGAACGTGTGGCCCAAGGCCTGGAGTCTATATTTAGAGTCTCCATCTGTTCCTAAAGTGGACCCGGGCTTGGGAACCCTATCTCCAAACACCAATGGCCTTTTGGACAATTCTTTCTGTGGCCTACAGAGGACCCAGGAAGAAGCATGTATCCTCTCCCCCACCCCCCAACAAGGGCACACTCCCAGAGCCCCAGGCAGCCTCCCTCTCTCCTGCCAGCCTCACCTGCTTGGCAGCAAGGGTCTCATCATTGGAGCTGTTCTTCACAATCTCGCGGTAGGACAGCTCGGAGTTCCTCTTCTTCTGCAGGGCCCCAGAGAGCCGCATCCACAGCTGAGGGAAGGGAGTCGCAAGGGCACTCAGTCTTTCTCGTGACACCTAATCATGGGGCCAAGACCCTCTCAAAACCCTGTGGGTCCCTGTGGCCACTTTACCTGTGGCCTCATGCCATGTGGGATGCCGGCCAGCACCAGGGAACGGAGCTTCTCGGAGCGGGGCAGAGAGACTGCAATCTTGTCCCAGGTGAGATCCCCCACATCGTGGTTATGGGTGAACTCCAGGTGGGCCTGCCACCGCAGCCTCTGTGGAGCATCCTCCAGCAGTGGGGAGCTCGCCAGCAGACCAGAGCCAGGCTCACCACCTTCTGCCAAGAGACAGCCGAGGGACGCCGCAGTGAGCAGAGGAGGAAGAAAAAAGCATTCTCTACTACGTGTTCTGCAAGCTGCCTGGCCTCTGTCTTCAGGAGGGTCTCAGCTTCATGGCTCTAGGCCAGCTCTCTCCCGCCAGATCCAGATTGCCACAGCTAATGGCTTTCTGACAGCTCCAGGTGATCATCTAACCTGCACCTATGATGAGCAAAGCTCTTCACTGTCTCCTCAAAGCCACTCCTACCACAGTACTACCCAGATCCAGAAATGACACCTCCATTCTCCCGATGCTCAGCCTAAACCTTGGAGTCACCTCTGGCTCCTCCCTCGCCCAGACTCCACACTCAGTCCTTTAGCAAACCCACGGCCCTTGTCCAAGCCATCGTCCTTCATCCAGATTGCTGCACTGGCCCTCCCACTGACCTCCCTGTTGCTACCCTCACCTCGCAAAGGCCGTTCTCCTCAGCAGCCACAGCAACCCTTCCAAAATGCAAGTCAGATCATGTCACACTGCTCAGAGCTGAGACTCAAAGGCAAGGGCTTTCCAGGGCTCCCTCAGCTGCTTCCTCTGGGCCATGCCCACTCTGTCCTCATCCCCCACCATTTTCCTCTTGCTCCCTCCCCTCCAATGACATGGTCTGAAAGGGCCACTTCAGGGCCTTTGCACCTCTCCTTCCCCAGCTCTGCCCATTCCCTGGCTTCCTTATATATTATTTACTGCCCCTCTTCCCTGAAGTATTTTCCCAGCCCTTCTTGCTCCAGCATATTACATGCTTGTTTACGGCCTGTCTCCCTCTCTAAAATGAGAACTCCATGCAGTCGAGACCACCTTCAGTTTTGTTTAAGGGCCTAGGGGTGCAGCTGTGGAGACTACAGCACCCACAGTTGGGTTCATGAGATATTTGTTGAATGAATGAGGTGAAGCTCTCCTGTGGCAGCCCAGCAATCTCTGGGTGAGCTCCATAGACAGCCTCGTCCTTATTCACCCAAAAGCCAATCCCTCAGCCCAGCTTTCAAGAACACCAACTTTAATGACTTTACCTACAGTAAAATGCACAAATGTTAGGTGTACATTTTGGTGTATAAACAAATGTCTAAGCAGTCTCAGTTCCATGGTGTAACAGTGAACACTCTGACCCCAGTGACCCAGCCAAACAGATACTTCATCATACCAGCAAGTTCCCTGTGTCCCTCTCAAACCAAACCTTTACCCTGCAACTACCTGCCTACAAATCAGAAGAACAGGGAAAACCCTTGTCAGAACTGGAAACGTGAGTGACCTGAAGGTGATCAGTTGCAGTCAATTAAAATGTCCTAGCCACAGGTCTGGCCTGGCATCCAGTTGTCTTGGCAGATGGCCTTCCCAATAGCCCACTCAGGACCAAAAGGCCCATTTATAGTGGAAAACAACAGAAAAGGATTGAGACTCAGTTATAGAAAAGTGGTTATCCAAATACTGTAAGTTCATTATGATATTATACAGCCACTGAAAATACTCTTTTTTCTTTTCTGAGACAAAGTTTCGCTCTTGTTGCCCAGGCTGGAGCGCAATGGCATGATCCCTGCTCACTGCAACCTCCACCTCCTGGGTTCAAGCGATTCTCCTGCCTCAGCCTCCCGAGTAGCTGGGATTACAGGTGTGTACCATCACACCTGGCAAATTTTGTATTTTTAGTAGAGACCGGGTTTCACCATGTTAGCCAGGCTGGTCTTGAACTCCTGGCCTCAAGTGATCCACCCACCTCAGCCTCCCAAAGTGCTGGGATTACAGGCGTGAGCCACCACGTCCAGCCTGAATTTTTCAACTTCTTTACAGTGAACACTATTGCTTTTACTATCACGTGAGGTTCAGTAAAATTTATCTCAAAAAAAACAGAGGTTTCCCATACTTATAACAGTATCACCCTCAGATACACTCTGTCCTTAAATCTGGAACTGTGACGCATCAGAGCTCAGCCGTCACATCTGAGTAATTCCAATCAAGGGAGCGGAGTCCTCCCCAAAGAATCAGCAACATGACCCACAAAAGGGGCTCAATGTTACCTTCCTTGTACACACGGAAACCAAACTCATCGTAGTAGAAATCTGGTTGCTCTGCTGACTCTTCCTTCTAGAATCAGGATGAGATTGAAGTCAGTTGTCTGTACCCTAGCTGGAGGCCTCAGGTCTGAAAGATGCCACCCACAGGGTTGCCTGCTAAAATCCCACCCAGCCTTCAAGCTCAGATCAAAGGCTACTCTTCCAAAAGCCTTCTCTGGTTACCAATCTCCTCTGAACCTTCTAGCTTCCTTGTTCTTCTCAGAGGTCAAAGATAATAAAAATCAAGGCAAGAAACATGTTTTATGCATTTGTGTCCCTATAATACCGACAGCATACTGCCACAGTGATTGACTCACACAGGCACATGGAGCTAAGATACCATCTCTGGTGGGGACCCCATAACCCTGTGTGAGATGGCCACCTCTTCCTGGGCAGCCTGCAGAGCTGGGTCCCCTTCATACCGCAGTGTGGGAGCACAGCAGGCTAGTGCCTGGCTAACTGCTGTACCTGTGTATACTTGGCCAGGATCTCCTGGGGCCATATGCTCGGAGTCAGGGCTGAGAAAGGGCCACAGGCAGAAGGTGTATGGCTTCCTAAAACCAAAGAGGACCAGGAGAACAATCAAGAAAATGCAGAGGCAGGCCAGGCGCAGTGGCTCACACCTGTAATCTCAGCACTTTGGGAGGCCGAGGTGGGCGGATCACCTGAGGTCAGGAATTTGAGACCAGCCTAGCCAACATGGTGAAACCCATCTCTACTAAAAATACAAAATTAGCTGGGCATGGTGGCACATGCCTGTAATCCCAGCTACTTGGGAGGCTGAGGCAGGAGAATTGCTTGAACCCAGGAGGCGGAGGTTGCAGTGAGCAGGGATCATGCCATTGCGCTCCAGCCTGGGCAACAAGAGCGAAACTCTGTCTAAAAAAAAGGAAAAAAGAAAATGCAGAGGCAAAATTCAAGTCAGGAAATATGCTCTCCCTGTAAGAACACCAGCATTAAAGAGACTAGCCCATCTCAAGCGTTATGGGGAGGGAAGGAGCAGAATGAAAGAAACCTCCTAGAGATCAGCAAATTTCTAGAGAAGAGGGGGAAGAAACAGCAGCACGTTACAAAACATGACCAAACTTCATCTTCCAGCCTCTTTCTCCACCTGAGGAGTGCAGATCTGCAGGCTGCAGGGCCGGAGGAGAGCTGGAGAGCGGAGCTGAGAAGGAAGTTTTAATAACTTTCTCAGCCAGCCAGAAGCCTTCCCTACCATCTCCACCTCTCTTATCTGGATGGTGTTTTATGGAAAACAAACAAGCCAGCTTCCACCCCTCTGGCTCCTCTGTGAGAGCTTCACACCCCGTTTCCAAGTCCGGCCCCTGCTTCTACCTGACATCGTGCTGTGGGGCTGGCAAGTCTTCTGTAGCTCCAGGCTCGGAAGTCTCCTATCCTGCTATCTTAGAGCTGGAAGGCGCCTCAGGCTTCATCTGGTCCAGAATCATCTGCCCTGTTAGAAGAGTAAAGAGGAAAGTCATTCTATTTTTATTTATTTATTTATTTTAGACAGAGTCTCGCTCGGTCACCCAGGCTGGAGTGCAGTAGTGTGATCTCGGCTCACTGCAACCTCTGCCTCCTGGGTTCAAGAGATTCTTCTGCTTCAGCCTCCCGAGTAGCTGAGACTACAGGGGTGTGCCACCACACCAGGTGATTTTTGTATTTTTAGTAGAGATGGGGTTTCACTACATTGGCCAGGCTGGTCTTGAACTCTTGACCTTGTGATCCCCCCACCTCGGCCTCCCAAAGTGTTGGGTTATAGGCATGAGCCACCACACCCAGCCTGAGGAAAGCCATTCTAAAACACCCTCTCTCCTACAAAGAGGAGCCCTTTCCACCCACACTCTGATTTTGCTAGCCTGGAGGCAGTGGGAACTGAAGTCTTAGCCATTGTTTAACAAGGGAAGGGGAAAAAAAAATCACTTTGCCCATTTTTATTTTTGTTTATTATTTTTTGAGACGGGTCTCGCTCTGTGGCCCAGGCTTGAGTGCAGTGGATCTTGGCTCACTGCAGCCTCCACCTCCTGGGCTCAAGCGATCCTCCCACGTAGCTGAGACTACAGGCATGCACCACCATGCCTGGCTAATTGTATTTTTTTGTAGAGATAGGTTTTCGCCATGTTGCCCAAGCTGGTCTCGAACTCCTGGGCTCAAGCAATCAATCTGCCTGCCCTAGCCTCCCAAAGTGCTGGGATTACAGGTGTGAGCCACCATTCCCAGCAGCTATTTGTCTTTTTTTCTTTTTTGAGACAGGGTCTCACCCAGGTTGCAGTGCAGGGGCACAATCACAGCTCACTGCAGCCTTGACCTCCTAAGCTCATGGGATCCTCCCACCTTAGCCTCCCAAGTATCTGGGACTGTAGGCACATGCCACCACGCCCGGCTAATTTTTGTATTTCTTGTGGAGATAGAGTTTCACCATGTTTCCCAGGCTGGTCTCAAACTCCTAAGCTCAACAGATCCACCTGCTTCAGCCTACCAAACTGCTGGGTTTACGAGCATGAGCCACCGCACCCAGTCAAGCCTTTTACTTGTGACCACAGAATGAAAGGCTCTCACTATGAAAGGAAGTGGAGGTAACAATGAGGAGATGTGGTTGAAAGATTTCAAGACAAGTTACATTCCAGTTTTTGAAATCATATTTACCTAAACCTGGCACTGAAAAAAAATTTACTTTTGCCATTTTTCAGACAACGAGAGTTCAGAAATGACAGTTGTTAATCCTGGTCCATAGCAGAACCTATTCTCCATGCTATCTGCCATGGAATTCTGGTGTTGGGAATTCTAGTAAATCGCGAAGAATTAGGTAAGTGAGAAGCAAAAAAGAGGAAAATCAAACCATCACTTCAAAGGAGCTATGAGAAAATCCCAGTTCTCTTTAAAGGCATACAAGTATGGGGACAAAAGTAGCTCCTGTGGGCAGCCCAGCTGTGGTCCCAGCCTCTGCTCCTGCCCCAGACAAACACTGGCCAAGTTTAGGATAAAGGCCAAAGCAGAACATTCCTGACCATTATAGAGGTTTGGTGCCCAGTGGGAGAGGCGCTCCCTCCTGCTTCCAGACACGCCGCTGAGAGCCAGATGGCAGAACCTGCTTCCCCAACAGGCCGGCCATCCTGGCTGGTTGGTTCTGTGTGAAGAGAATAGAATTTTAATGTCTTTCTTCAGTGTAAAATATATGTGATACAGGGTTTACCTCAGAACTATGAGCTGGATGGAGGACTACATATTTTTACATTAAAGAGACTGAGCTACAAGTTTTAAAAAGCATGTCATGTTATCATTATATCCTTACAACACATTTATTCCTTATACAAGAGAAAATAAGCCTAGAAGAGACTGATAGTTTCCAAATGGACTCCCAAAAACTCTGCCCTGCCACACCATGCAACCCCACCTTGTGAAATGATGGACACATGGCCACCAGCTAGATCTAGGCCCTGGGAATGGAACCCAGTGCTCTATTACGCCTCCCGCTGGCTTGGAGCCTGAGATGGCATATGGCTGTGGCAGAACCACCACGTGTCCGCCTTGGGAGGCAGTGGGCTCAGCACTCATTCTCTGCACCATGATTAAAAATAAAGACATCTCAGCCGGACGTGGTGGCTCATGCCTGTAATCCCAGCACTTTCGGAGGCCGAGGTGGGTGGATCACCTGAGGTCGGGAGATTGAGAACATCCTCGCCAACATGGTGAAACCCTGTCTCTACTAAAAACACAAAAATTAGCTGGGCGTGGTGGCGTGTGCCTGTAATCCCTGCTACTTGGGAGGCTGAGGCAGGAGAATTGCTTGAACCTGGGAGGCAGAGGTTGCAGTGAGTCGAGACGGTACCACCACATTCCAGCCTGGGTGACAGACACTCTGTCTCAAAAGAGAATCGGATGATAAACATAGAAATAGACTGTGATAACTACAGTGCTGTGAGGAAAAATAAAGCAAGGTCAAGATGTGGAGAGTCTCAGAAGAGAGGGGATTTATATCAAGTGGTCAGGAGCAGCCTTTAAGAATAAGGGTTAGGGACACCTAAGCAAAGACCAAAAGGAACTGAGGGCTCATGGCTACCTGAGGGAAAGGAGATCCAGGGGGAAGCACCAAGTTGGGAGCACACTGGGCACGTTAAAACAGCTGCAAGGCAGCCATCAGGCTGGAGGGACTGGGGAATGAGGAGGAAACAGTGGGAGGAAACAGCCTGAACGGTGGGAGGAGATGCAGCAGGGGGCTACCAGGCCTCACAGTGTGGTGGAGATTCTGGGCTTCATGCTCAGTGAGCTGGGAAAGTAGGGGAGGGCTCTGAGCTCTCTCTGGCTGCTTTGCAGAGGAGGTGGTGGACATAGAGGAGGCTGTTGGATTAGTCAGAGTGAAAGGTATGTTGACTTTCCTGTGGTGGGAACACTGAGAAATGGTCACATTATGGATATATTTTATCTTTATTTTGTTAGAGACAAGGTCCCTCTATGTTGCCCGGCTGGTCTTGAATTCCTGAGCTTAAGTGATCCTCCTGCCTCGGCCTCCCAAAGTGCTGTGATTACAGGCGTGAGCCACCACACCCGGCCAGATTCTGGATAGAAAGAGTCTGCAGGGTTTAGCTCTTTAATGCCACACACACATATAAATGTATGTAATGTATATATAAACATGCCACTTCTCCCACTGGCTACAGAACCCAGCCGGATGTGAACTGTGAAGCTGGGTGGGCAGGTTTTTCCTGCCTCTGGTCGCTATGGAAACCTTCCTGAAAGCAGCCATCTGGGAGTTGGCAGGAGCAGCCCAGAGAGTCAGCCACGTCAGGGTGGCTGCCCTCCTGTTGTCACAGGAGTACTGAGAGGCAGAAACTTGAAAAACAGGATTGATTTAGGTACCTTTGAGGAGCTCTGGAAGGAATTTTTCAAAATTAAATGTACATACTCCCTAGTTTGCTAATCCTACAATTTCCTATAAGGCAAATTTTGTTTAGAAAGCACAGAAGGCCAGATCTCACTATAAACCCTGTTTTCCCACATCTGTGGGGAGGGGCAGAAAAGGTTCTGTTCATTTCCTGTGGTCTCTTCACACAGATCAGAGGGATATGGTCCCCCATTATCTCTGCTCCTACTACCCTGTCCAGTGTCCTATTTTCTTCACAACACAGCATGGTCGCTACCACTACACAGATGATTTTCTACAGACATTTACCACGGAACATGAAAGCTGTAAGCAACATAAGCAAAAATACTTCTAAGAGGCCTCTGAGATGCTGAAGACTGCATTTCCTCTGTGAGGAGGGAAGAGGACACTGGAAGCTGTCAATAAAAACTCACTTAGACAGAGCAGCACAAAGTCGGGAAAGTCCAAGAAAGGCTGGAGTAAAAAAAGATTAATGTGGCTACTATAGATGCTAAGAAAGGATAAAATCAGACAATAAATGCTCAAAGAAACATGAACATTTTTTGGAAAAGGAAAAAATATATGAATAGCTTTTTCAAGGTAAGGGTACAAAATAATTGGTTTTCTTCCTGGTTTTTCTCCTTGACTTCTATTCTTCAGCACACCTCTAAAATGTATGTGGGCTCCAATTTGGCCGCTACGTGGGCAGACAGCTTGTAGAGAGACAAGAGTGGATGCTGGGAGGCAAGAGTGGCGTGCAGGGGAAAGATTATGGAGAATGAGTCCAAAGTGACAGTGGAGACAAAGAGAAGTAATAGATTCAAGACACAATCAGAGGCAGAATCAACAGGCCTTGCCACACAGTTGGATGTGGGAAGAACGGGAGTGACCACAGGCAAGGCCTAGGTTTCCGGTCTGAACTCCTGGGCTTCTGATGATGCCATTTCCTAATATGAGAGAAATGGGAACAAAACAGGTTTGGGGAGGGGGGAAGTTAAGAGTTATGGGGCAGGGGCTGGGCATAGTAGCTCACGCCTGTAATCCCAGCAGTGTGGGAGGCCGAGGTAGGCGGATCACCTGAGGTCAGGCGTTCGAGACCAACCTGGCCAACATGGTGAAACCCCGTCTCCACTAAAAATACAAAAATTAGCCAGGCATGGTCACAGGCACCTGTAATCCCAGCTACTTGGGAGGCTGAGGCAGGAAAATCACTTCAGCCCGGGAGGTGGGGGTTGTAGTGAGCTGAGATTGTGCCACTGCACTCCAGCCTGGGTGACAGAGTGAGACCCTGTCTGAAAAAAAAAAAGAGTTATGGGGTAATTTAAATGCTCATTTAGAAATTCAAGTGGAGCTGTTAAGTAGGTGATTGCATCTATATATCTATGTTTACAGGGAGATGTCAGAGGTAGAAATGTAAATCTGGGAGTTTTTCATTCATCTATCCAACCAACAAAAAATTTTTTTTGCAACTACTGTGTACCAAACACTGTTCCATGTGTTAGAGATATAGCAGTAAAACAAGATGGACAAAGTTCCTGCTTTCACGAACCTGCAATTTCTTCATCTGTAAAATGGAAATAATACCTTACTACTTATGAGGTTAAGTGAGAAAATGTAATACTTGTAACTATACTCAGCACATGGCATGTGCTTAATAAATGCCAGTTTTTATCAGTTACAGAAAACAGACAATATGTAAATAATTTCAGAAAAATAATACATGCCATGAAGAAAACAGAACAAGAGGTTACAAAGTGACAGGTAGGAGTGGAGGGGCTATTTTTAATTGGTGGTTGGGGAAGGCCTCTCTGAGTAAATGACTTTTCAGCTCACACCAGAATAAGAAGGAGCCAGCTCTGTGAAGATCTAGAAGAATAGTGATGAGGGGGAAAGTAGCAGGTAACACTGGAAAAGGAGGCAGGAACTAGCTTATAGATGGCCCTTCCAGCCATGACAAAAACTGGATTCTTTTTTTTTTTTTTTTTTGAGACAGGGGTCTTGCTCTGTCACCAGGCTGGAGTGCAGTGGCACAATCTCACTCACTGCAACCTCTGCCTCCTGGGTTCAAGCGATTCTCCTGCTTCAGCCTCCCGAGCAGCTGGGATTACAGGTGCCCGCCACCGCCCCTGGCTAATTTTTATATTTTTAGTAGAGATGGGGTTACACCATGTTGGCCAGCCTGGTCTTGAACTCCTGACCTAGTGATCCACCCGCCTTGGCCTCCCAAAGGGCTGGGATTACAGGCGTGAGCCACTGCGCCTGGCCAGTCTCCAAGGTCTTGGACCTGAGCAACTGTGCAGGTCCCATCAACTAAGACGCAGGAAGCCTGGTGAAAGCAAATTTTGGGGTTAGAAATCAAGAGTTCTGCTTTGGCTATGTTAAGTTGGGAAGACGATCCGACTCCTCAGTGGAGAGGTCAAGTTTGCACCTTATGAGCACAGAGTTCACAGACGTCAGAACTAGAAATGTAAATGTGGGAAGCGTCAGCATAGAGCAGAACTAGATGTCACTGCCAAGGAGGGAATGCAGAGTAGGGGCCCTAGGACCAAATCCTAAAACACTCCAACACTTAGAAGTTAGGCAGAAAAGGAGGCAGGAAACAACATTTGGGAACTGGCCAATGAAACAGAAGGAAAACGAGTAGTGTGTGGTGTTGTGGAAACCAACAGAAGTGAGTATTGCTAGAAAGAGTGCTCTGGTTTTAATGTGTCCCCTCCAAAATTCAGGTGTTGCCAACGTGATAGTATTAAGAGCTGGAACCTTTAAGAGGTGATGAGGCCACGAAAGCTCCTCCCTCATGAATGGGATTAGGTCCCCTTCTAAAGGGGCTTGACAGAAGGAGTTGGCCCTCTTGCCCTTCTGCCATATTAGGATGCAGCAAGAAGGCCCTCAACAAACGCCTTGGACTTATGAGCCTCCCAAACTGTGAGAAATTTCTGTTCTTTAAAAATAAGCCAGCATATTCTGTTACAGCAGCACAAAACAAACTAAGACAAGGAGTGGGTGATCATCTGTGTCAATCAATATGAGGACAGACAACTGGTCCTTGGCTTAGCAAGCTGAAGGTTGTTTGTGATCCTGAAAAAAGCTTTTAATTTTAATGGTCAAAGTGAAGGTCCAACTGGAGTGGGTTGAAGAAGGAATACAAGAAAAGTAGAATCATTAGCATGAAGACAGTATATGACTTCGACCATTTAAAAATGTCTAGGCCTGGCACAGTGGCTCACACCTATATTCCCAGCTGTTTGGGTGGCCCAAGGCAGCCACCCAAATCTGACCACCCGGATCACCTGAGGTCAGGAGTTCCAGACCAGCCTGGCCTACATGGTGAAACCCCGTCTCTACTAAAAATACAAAAGTTAGCTGGGCGTGGTGGCAGGTGCCTCTTAGTCCTAGCTATTTGGGAGGCTGAGGTGGGAGAATTGCTTGAACCCATGACGTGGAGTGCAGTGAGCTGATATCACGCCACTGCACTCCAGCCTGGCAACAGAGTGAGACTCCATCTAAAAAAAAAAAAAAAAAAAAAAGTAAAATAGTGAAAAGGTGAAAACAACCCAAATGTCCAACAACTGATGAATGGATAAACAAAATGTAGCATATGCAGACAATGAACTATATTATTCATCCATTAAAGGAATGAAATACTGGAATGTGCTACAACATGAATGAACCTTGAAAATACTATGCTGTGAAAGAAGCCAGTCACAAGGCTGCCTATACTGTATGATTCCATTTCTACGAAATGCCCAACAAAGGCAAATCCATAGACTGAAAGCAGATGAATGGCTGTCAGGGGCTGAGGGAAGGGCGGATGGGAAATGACTGCTAATGGGTAACGGAGTTTTCTTTTGGGCTAATGGAGATGTTCTGGAATTAGATACTGATGATGGTTGCCTAACATAGTGAATGTACTAAAAACTGGTAAATTATACACTTTAAAAGGGTCACTTTTATGGTGTATGAATTATATCTCAATTTTAAAAATAATTATAGTTTAAGTATAGTAGAACATTAGAGTAAGAAGGTATCTTCCTTGAACTTTTTCTGAGGACCACCAGTGAAGCTGAGTACTGACAACAGTGAATTAGCTTCTTCCCATCTTGCCTTTCTTTTCCTCTGCAGAGCTGCTACTACTCCCCACCTTAAATATCCACCTCTGCAGAGATTTAATGCTTATACAAAACCAAGGAAAGAAAAAGTGTAAACAATTAGAAATAGCTTATCCAGAACTGTGAAAAGAATCCCCTTCTCTCTCATTTGTAACTAACAGTTTCCTAACACAGCTCTGCATGAATTTGACACCTTAGCAACCTGTGAAATCAGGAACTTCCTAAGCCACTTTAAAAAAAAAAAAAAAAGCCTGTAATTTTCCGAGTTACTGTAACAAGCCCCCTTCCCCTGCCATAGTCTAAATAATTACTGGAATAATCACTGGAAAAAAAACTGACACTTTGAAACTCAGGTTTCCAAGCCACTGGTTTGGGTTGATAGTTTTCAAGGCTAAATAAAATCCCCAGGTGTCTCTCTTCATCTGGGTTGCAGTTGCTCCCTATTATCAGGAAGTATTAATAAAATACTTTTCCAAAAGCAAAAGCCACTAAAAGCAGTTTAAAGGAAAAGAGATAAAAACAAGGACACCAGAAAAGTGCAGCAATTTGCAAAACAGGCTCTAGGGTGGAAAAATGCTATTTACAAATCTGCTTTTACAGATAATGCCTCCACGTCTCCTGAGTTTTCACCACAGCCCAGGCATTTGGTTTCCAGGCCCAGCCAGAGCTGGATTTGGGTGAGACACTGGCTGTCAGAGCCCAAGGCACAGAAGCACTTCTGGGCACTCTGCACAAATGCTCACAGGACCATTCTTTTCTACTGAGAATACAGTAAGATGCAAACACAAATGATAAACTTAAGTCCTTGCAGGATAAATTTCAGGGCAAAGGAAATCTCTGGATTATAAACACAGTCAATAGGCTAATCATGGCAAAGGAAGCTCTGGACTCTTGAGTCTTGTAATTACACTAACACAACTTTTTGTGTTGTGTTTTGAGACAGGGTTTCACTCTGTTGCCCAGGCTGGAGTGCAGTGGCATGATCAGAGCTCACTGCAGCCTTGAACTCCCAGGCTCAAGCAAGCCTCCCATCTCAGCCTCCTGAGTAGCTGGGACTACAGGTGTGCACCACCACACCAGGCTAATTTTTTTTTATTTTTTGTAGAGACCGGATCTCACTATGTTGCCTAGCCTGGTTTCAAACTCCTGGGCTCAAGGGATCCTCCTGCCTCAGCCTCCCAAAGTGCTGGGATTGCAGGCATGAGTCACACACCCAGTTGCTCAGTGGTTCTCAAAATACAGAGTGTATCAGAATCACCTGGAGGGCTTCCTCAAACCCAGACAGCTGAGGCCCAGCCCCTGAATTTCTGACTCAGCAGGTGTAAGTAGGACCTGAGACTGCCTCTCCCAGGTGAGGCAGATGCCTTTGGTCCGGGGAACACACTTTTTGAGAACCACTGACCTGAATTCCTCTTTGACCATTATTCTTTCAAATTCTAGCTCAGATGTGGCCTCCTCTAACAAGCCTTTCTTTCCAACTTCCATATCCCCTACTTCCTTCCCCAAAAGAATTAATCATTGTACATTCTGCTGTTGATTTCATGTGATACTATAATTTATGGACATGTGTATCTGTCCCGTGTCCAGTACCTAGGCCAGTGCTGACATGTGGCAGGGGCTGACTGTTTGGTGAATGAGCACAGCAAACTCGTAGAAGGTCCTGATGTACAACACGCTCTTTTCCTGTGCCTTGGGCTCTCTACTGCTCCCCCTGCTCATAATGCCCTCCACTTTACCTGACTTCTTCTTCAAGGCACAGCTCAAGCACTACCTCCTCTAAGAAGCCTTCTTTGATACTCCCCCTGCCTTTAGTTTGTGTTAGGTGCCCCTATTCCTCTGGGCCTCCAACCAACCCGTCTATACATATCTTAATAGCTACCATTCATTGCATGCTAAGTGCCAGGGACTTGAATAAACAGAACTGAATTAAATCCTTTAGAGGTTCTTTGGCCCAGCAATTCCCGCTTCTGGAAATTTATCCTACGTGCCAGCAAAATGATCCATATACAACTTAACTCCCTATAGCACTGGTTTTGAAAACAAAATATGAGATGGCAAAATATTAGGAAACCTCAATACCCACTGATACAGAACTGTTTAATTACCGTATATCTATATAATAAAATGGTGTGTAGCTGTCACTGATAGGGGCTAAGTAAAAAAAGCAAGGAGAGTGAGAAGAATGTGAAAATGCTTGTTAAAAAGGGGCGAAATTTTCATATGAAATAAAGAA
Source organism: Theropithecus gelada (assembly GCF_003255815.1). NCBI lineage: Eukaryota > Metazoa > Chordata > Mammalia > Primates > Cercopithecidae > Theropithecus > Theropithecus gelada. Next base: position 10,162,206 of record NC_037678.1, read on the forward strand.
GGCTACATGTGGGGGGAACTGGGTGGCAGGGAGACTTTTACTTCATAATCTTTCTGTACCTTTTGCATTTTGAACAGTGTTATTACCTATGCAAACAAAGTTAAACATGAAAACAATTTTAAAGACCTTTAGAGAATCACAGAGCAAGAGATTAGGGTGCCCCCCATTTAAAAATGAAATGAGTATGAGGAACTTCTACAAAGTTTAGATTTTTTTTCCCTAGATGACTTGTTCTGTATCTATGAAATGGCCAATAATGAGTTCTATTTTCTATTTCACATATCTGCTTTATTAGTGTCCTCAGTGTGAGCTGGGGCTAAAGAGTCAATCCAGCACAGCTGAACTTCATTAAATCTAATGACTACACTGCAGTTCTTTATGTTTTTGAAATGGAGTTTCGCTCTTGTTCCCCAGGCTGGAGTGCAGTGGCGTGATCTTGGCTCACTGCAAGCTCCGCCTCCTGGGTTCACGCCATTCTCCTGCCTCAGCCTCCCAAGTAGCTGGGACTACACGCACCTGCCACCACGCCCGGCTAATTTTTTGTATTTTTAGTAGAGACAGAGTTTCACCATGTTAGCCAAGATGGTCTCGATCTCCTGACCTTGTGATCCGCCCGCCTCGGCCTCCTAAAGTGCTGGGATTACAGGTGTTAGCCACCGCGCCTGGCCTACACTGCAGTTCTTACCACACCTGACCACTCCATATCATTTATCTGTAATCACTTCCTCCTCCTTAACACACAGTGTCTCTGGGTGTCTATGTGTCACGATCCTTTGGTTTTCCTCCCGGCTTTCTGATTCCTTCTTAGTCTCCTTTTCCAGTTCCTCCTCCTATGCCTGTTCTTCAGATGCCTTAACGTTCTGCCTTCGACTCTCCTCTAGCTCTTTGCACTCTCCTGGAGCTCCTGGTGACTCTCACAACTTCAATTAACATCTACAGGCAGTTAACTGATTTCTAGCTCCAAGATGCATTTCTCTCTGAACCTCAGATCAGCACATCCAGCTGGTGGGCAGCTCCTCCATATTCTTCCAATTTGCCGCTCTCCAAGTTAACTTATCACCTTTCCTCATGAACCTGGTCCTCCTTCAGTGGTTCTATTGCCATTACAACCTGCCTACCCACTTTCTCCAGGCAGGACTTGGGGGTCATGTTTAATGGATTCTTCATTTTTCCATCTTCACCCCTCAACTATTTGGCCTTTCCTAATGTTTTTGAAGCCTCCCTTTCTCTTACAACCTGCTGCTACTTTCTAGTTGGGGCCGTAGTCATTTTTCACCATCATGATTATTATACATCTCTCAACTGGAATCTCTGCCTCCGCTCTCCCTCCATCCACTCTCTACCCTGCAGCCACAGAAATTCTTTCAAAATGCAACTGACCATTTCCCTCCTTTAAAACCTTCCCTTTGCTTTAAAGTCCAAATTGGTTAACTTGGTTTATAAGACCCTGCATGACCTAGCAGCCCCGCTACTCTCTGCAGCCTCATCTGTGAACACCTGCCTCACACTTGCCTCCAACGCACATTTTATGCTTTGGCAATGTTATCCTGGAACCCACCTGTGTTCTCTCAGAATGCTGCTAAATACAGCAATTACTCAGCAGTATGTAAAGACAGCCTTGAAGCCTGGACCCCACCAAACTCCAAGATGAAGCAGCTAGTGGCACAAAACTTCTAGAACTCACTCTCCCTCCGGTTACCCTGGTAATTTTTGTTGATCATTTATGTCACCCTTTATGACAAGGACATCTGAGTTGAACATCCATAGTATCATACACATTTCTCAGCTGCCTCCCCCAAAACTGGCATCAGCAGAAGAGCAAAGTAACTCTAAGAATCACACTCTACCTTGAACTCCACTCCTGCTACAAGGTTTGCAGCTGGGTCTGCTTACCCTTCCCTGAGTCAATATTTTCTTTGTGACAGAGATAGAGTGTTCCTGTAGACGGGACTTAGGTGTGACTGTATAAGGGAGAACACAGACTGGAGACATGTATCAGGGAAACAGGAACCTCAGCCTAGAATTTAGCACACCAGGTATGCGTGTGCCCTTCCTGCAGAGGAGTTAAACTCAGCTGCCCTACGCGGACTTGCTCCCACTCAAAACCGTGCCCAGCTCCTCTAGTTCTTCACATCAAGTAATCAATCATCCACAGTCATCTGGTCACTTACCTGAGTCCCTCCCTGGATGATTCCTTTAATATTTATCCTAGCAGTTTCTGGAAAGGATAAGGAAAGCAAAAGCAAGGTAACTGCATGGACCTTCTGTCATTCCCACTACCAGGGGTGGGGGATAACCACCCCCTCAGAAGTAGAAGGGAAATAAATACCAGTTAAGGCAACTCAGCTTTCAGATAGCTCTGAAAAATAGCAGACAAGAGTTTTTGAGGAAAATAAAGCTCCTTAAGGGCTGACTGGCAAAGAAGGCCACTGAGAAATTTATATTGAAAGTTTTATATTAACATAGGAGCTTAGGGCACTTAAGAGATTATAAATATAGTTAACAAAGTTGCTATTTTTCATATAATTAAATGACAGAGGTCAACAAACTATCCCATCTTTACATCATTTATTTGTCATTACCATCTATATAATTACCAGAAATGTTTCATTTGCAGATATGAACATAGCTATATAACATTACCCTAAAGAATGGTAATTGTATTATACTAGAGTGTATACAGTATTGTAGAGTATATATGCTATTATACTCTGTGGCACTGAGCAGATGGAGGTATTAGAAGGAAACCTATGAAAGAAGGAAAAATATTATGTATTAAGCATTCATCACACGCTAAGCACACTCACAGGCATTATCCCCATTTTATACCTGAGAAAACCAGGGATCAGAGAGCTTAAGCATCTTGCCCATATCAAACAGGACTGACCCCTCAGCAGTCTCACTATACCACACTGACTAGCACAACTCTAGTTAACTTTGCAGGACAATTTCCAGAAAAGATCATGAAACTATCTGTGCATGTGCAAGAACAAAGTATCTTGACTTGGGATGACAGACCTAGTGGGAGTCAGCCAGATTTAAGACACAAAGCAACTATATTAAATAATTTTTTGTGTGTGAAAATTCAAAATTAAACAGATAAATTAGGAGAGAATTCTTATAAGAGCAAACAAACTTCTCTAACAGATCTGCACCTATATTTACAGACCATTAACTTCTTTAGTACTGGGGTGCAGGGCAAAGGGACTTACACAAAGTCATGAATTATAGAGTTAGAAGGATCCTGTGGGTTCATCTCTCATATTTTTTAAAAAAAGAAACAAGGGCCAGGCACACTAGTTCACATATGTAATCCCAACAATCTGGGAGGTTGAGACAAAAGGATTGCTTGAGGCCAGGAGTTCAAGAACAGCCTGGGCAACATAGCGAGACCTCATCTCTAGTTGTCTTTTTATTTAAAAAAAAAAAAAAAAAAAAAAGAGAGAGAAAGAAAGAAACAAACTTGGACTAAAGAGGTCAAACGACTGATTTAAAGCAGCATAGCCAGACCAGAAGTCTCTGATTTATACTATTCTAATCTGAAACCGAATCAAAAACTTGGAAACAGCATAGAGACAGGCCCATTGGATTACATTCGGATCAGCATCATTACCAACAGAAATCCCAGAAGATATGTCACATGAGGTTGTCCTCCTACTGCTGTGAACCTTAGGGTTAAGCAGACCATATCTTTATATTTATTTCATACTTAATAATGCTGATTTCAACAATCAGGTCCATACACTTCATTCCTACATTGTAAAAGTTACACAACCATCTGAACTAACCATGAATTAATGACAACTTTTTGCCTCATCTAGCCCCATTTAAGTTCCTCTTGGCTGGGAGAGGCTTATACCTGTGATCCCAGCACTCTGGGAGGCCAAGGCAGGTGGATTGCTTGAGTGCAGGAGTTCAAGACCAGCCTGGGCAACATGGCAAAACCCCATCTCCACTAAAAATACAAAAAAAACCCCAAAAATTAGCCAGGCATGGTGGTGTGCGCCTGTAGTCCCAGCTACCTAGGAGGTTGAGATAGGAGAATCACCTGGGCCCGGGAGGTCGAGGCTGCAGTGGGCTGAGATTGCAACACTGCACTCCAGCTTGGGCAACCTGAGTGAGACCTGGTCTTGAAGAAAAAAGTTGTTCCTCTGCTTTTTCTGCTCACGTTCCTCCTGGACAAAGTTAGGAACAAGCCACATGCTATTTATCTTCACGGTTGCTCAGCAGCCTTCATTCATCTCTAATTGACTTTACATCGTATTTCCTTCAGTGATACTTTCAAATCATTCTCATAATTCTTCTGATACCCAACTACTCTCTGCTGCCACTCACTCCCAGCTGAGGGACTGTACTCCAGCTTTAACAAGGCTCAGCTTACTAGACTTAAGCTTCCTCAACTTCCTTATTCTCCATGTCAAAAATGCTTTTCACCTGTTTTCTCTTTCTGCCCTCTCTCTCAGAAGAGAAAGTGGTCTTCTTCCTTCCTAGAGTAACTTCTCCACCCACAAGAACCTTTCAACCCATTTCCTTTATACTCTTTTCCTTTGTGCATCTTCAGTCTTTTCTTCTCCGATGGCTTTGTGTCCAGTGCAAATACTCAGATCTCCTGAACCCTGAATTAAACAAAACAAAACAAGGCAACTATACCTGTACCCATTCAAGCACTTACCTTTCTAGCTCTTATCCCTCTGCCTCACTGCTATACTTTTAAAAGTGCCCATGCTTCATCAATCAACTCACTCCTTAAGCTTTTTCACCCTAGCTTCTGTCACCACCTAAACTGCTTTCTAAGGTCTCCAGTGATTTCCTAGTTATTATTTGGAATCCTGTTCCTGTGGCCTCATTTCCTGAAACTCCCTGAAGCATCAGACTCTGCTGACTTACTTTGGTTTCTTGAACTGTTCAATGACTCTGAGGGTACAGACCATATTGGTTTTTCTCCTCTATTTAACTGCTTCTTTACTGCCTCTTCTTTCTCCAGACCCCCAAAAAAGACATTCCCCACATCAGTCTTCTTTTAGTTCATTCGTAATGGATTCCAACTGGGGAGTCCATTCCTATTCTGAATGGGGATTTAGCTGTTACTGTCATATAGGTAAATTACAAATCTCTATCTCTAGCCATGACAACATAGGTTATTTCCAACTTGTTGGATAGTTTCATTTGACTATATTCCACAGCACATTAAAACATGTGATTTTTTTGTTTGTTTGTTTGTTTTTTTGAGGTGGAGTCTCGCTCTGTCGCCCGGGCTGGAGTGCAGTGGCACAATCTTGGCTCACTGCAAGCTCCGCCTCCCCAGTTCACACCATTCTCCTGCCTCAGCCTCCCAAGTAGCTGGGACTACAGGTGCCTGCCACGATGCCCAGCTAATTTTTTATATTTTTAGTAGAGACGGGGTTTCACCATGTTAGCAGGATGGTCTTGATCTCCTGACCTCGTGATCCGCCTGCCTCGGCCTCCCAAAGTGTTGGGATTACAGGCGTGAGCCACTGCGCCGGGCCGTTCCTACTGACTTCTATCTCACTTTACTAGTTGTGGGTGCCTTATTTATAAACTGAAAGCTCTTCAAGGGCTGAATCCTTATTAGCACCCAGTACAGTACTTAGGGATTTAATAAATGTTTGAAGTAGTAATCACCTGTTTCATGAGATATTTAATTACCTGTTTTATAACCTACATAAATATACCTTCCATAGTATTTCAGGACTTTGTGAAGAGATCTACCTTCACCTTTATACAGTGTTACAGTGGGAGCAAGAAGGCCTGGGCCTGACAACTTGCTCTGCCACTTAGCTGTGTGGCCAATTCATCTTCCATAACCTCAGCTTCCCTATCAGTAAAATTAGGATAACAGGTACCTGCAGAATAAGTGAAAAAGTTCTTAAAACCCTTAGCACATGCTTGGCATGGAGACCCTATTTTCCAAAGATGGGCTAACACAACATATCTCACATGCTCTTCTTCAAATATGACACTTCTCCCATTGAATAGTGGGGTCCCTCATCCACTCCCCGTGAACCCAGGCAAACCTCTGTGACTGCCTCAACCAAGACAATATGGTGATACTGTGTAGCTTCTAAGGTTATGTCATAAAAATGTCATGCATTTTCATCTTGTTTCCTTGGGAGGTTAGCTCCTAGAACACACCTGCCATGCTGTGAGGTAGGTAAACATGGAGAGGTCACATATAGGTGCTCCAGCCAACAGTCCCAGGTGGGACCCAGCTGACAGCCACCATCAACCCTAAGACATGTAAGGAAACTTTAGAGATGACTCCAGTCCCATCTAGCTGCAACTGCTTGAGATACCCCAGGAAAAACTACTTAGCTGAGCCCAAACAACCCCCCAGCAAGAGATAATAATAAAATGATTATTGTTGCTTTAAGCTGCTAAATTCTGGAGTGATCCATATATAGCAATAGATAAATGAAAGAATTGGTGCTCAATATGTTGTAGATGTTAACATAATGCCATTTTAAATTTCAGTCTCCTCTCAACCCTTACTTTTTCGGACTGATGAGTCCTAAACTTATCCTGACCTCACATGGCAGGCACCACTCTCATTCTTTAACATCATGAGTGCTTACTCTGTGTCAGACCCTAGGCTACATCCATGTCTAGATCCTAGACAGGACAGTGAACAAAACAAAATCCTGACTTTGTGGAGCTTTTATTCTGATCTGGTAGAAAGACAAACAAATCTATAATATAAAATAAGAATTATTATTTGAGACAGGATCTGACTTAGTCTGCCAGGCTGGAGTGCAGTGGCGTGATCTTGGCTCACTGCAACCTCTGCCTCCCGGGCTCAAACCATCCTCCCACCCCAGCCTCCTAAGTAGCTGGGACTAAGGCACATACCACCATGCCCGGCTAGTTTTGTATATATTTTTGGTAAAGACAGGGTTTTGCCACGTTGCCCAGGCCAGTCTTGAACTCTTGGCCTCAAGGAATCCTCCCACCTTCGCCTCCCAAAGTGCTAGTATTACTGGTGTGAGCCACCACACATGGCCCCAAGAATTATGAACTTATAACAAATTGCACAATAGTTTACATATATGTTGTGTAGTAACAAAGGGCTCTCATGCTTATTTATTATTTCTTCTTTTCCAGAAACTAAAGGACTCCAGTTATTTAGCTTCTAGATTTACCTTTTAAATTTGGAGTAATAATATAATACTTCAGTTTGTATTTCCAGTTCCTAAATGTACTATCTTGTATTGTTAACACGCCTTGTAGCTGGGCATGGTGGCTCATTCCTGTTATCCCAGCACTTTGGAAGGCCAAGGCAGGAGGATCACTTGAGCCCAAGAGTTCAAGACCAGCCTGGGCAACATAGTGCAGCTTCATCACTACAAAAATTTTAAAAAATTAGCTGAGTGTGGTGGCGCACACCTGTAGTCCCAGATACTTGGGAGGCTCAGGTGGGAGGACCACCTGAGCCCTGGAGGTGGAGATTGCAATGAGCCAAAATCATACCACTTCACTCCAACCTGGGCAACAGAGCAAGACCCTGTCTCAAAAAAAAGAAAAAAGAAGAAAAAAAAGCTTGTGCCTCTTTTCCGATGGCTTATATAGACTAGTAAAATGTTTCTATAACCTTTCCTAATTACTTGGTTCTTCCCAATATGGATGACTATCATGCTAAAACATTGCTTATATTATGTGAATCAATGGGGGAAAAGATAATTTACAAAAATAGAAGCTAGGCCGGGCGTGGTGGCTCAAGCCTGTAATCCCAGCACTTTGGGAGGCCGAGATGGGTGGATCACGAGGTCAGATCGAGGCCATCCTGGCGAACACAGCGAAACCCCGTCTCTACTAAAAAATACGAAAAACTAGCTGGGCAAGGTGGTGGGTGCCTGTAGTCCCAGCTACTCGGGAGGCTGAGGCAGGAGAATGGCGTAAACCCGGGAGGCGGAGCTTGCAGTGAGCTGAGATCGGGGCCACTGCACTCCAGCCTGGGCGACAGAGCGAGACTCCGTCTCAAAAAAAAAAAAAAAAAAAAAAAAAAAAAAAAAATTGAAGCTGCAGCAACTTGTATTTTTAATTTATTAATTTATTTTTGAGCAGGGTCTTGCTCTGTTGTCCAGGCTGGAGAGAAGTGCTGTGATCACAGCTTACTGCAGCCTTGACCTCCCAGGCTTAAACAATCTTCCCACCTCGGCCTCCTGAGGAGTTAGGACTACAGGCACACACCACCACGCCCTGCTAATTATTTTCACTATTGTAGAGAGGGTCTTATTATGTTGCCCAGGCTGGTCTCAAACTCCTGGGCTAAAGCAGTCATTCTACCTTGGCCTCCCAAAGTGCTGGGATTATAGGTGTGAGCCCGGCCTGTTTTTATGATTATAAAAGTTATAGGCTGGGCACAGTGGCTCACGCCTGTAATGATCACTTGAGGCCAGGAGTTCGAGAGCAGCCTGGCCAACATGGTGAAACCCCGTCTCTATTAAAAATACAAGAATTAGCCAGATGTGGTGGCGCGTGCCTGTAATCCCAACTACTCAGGAGGCTAAGGCAGGAAAATCGCTTGAACCCAGGAGGCAGAGGTTACAGCAAGCTAAGATAGTGCCACTGCACTCCAGCCCAGGTGACAGAGCGAGACCCTGTCTCAGAAAAAAAAAAAAAAAAATTATAGACACTCATGGTTTTAAAAAAAAAAAAAGAGCTAGAAAATGTACAATTAAGAAATGAATAAAGAAATAAATGCCAGAATGTTTACTGATTATTCCTGGGTGGTGCAGATAATTGTAATTACTTAATCACACACACATACAAATACACACACAGCATAAAAAAATGTTAATAGTCACACAAGAACATTTCCAGCACTGTATAAAGTTCTCTTGGACAGCACCTTACTACATTACACCGCCGCTCAAGACTAGGGTCTGTGGTAGGTACATTTAGTCTTTGTCCATGGGATCATAATTTCATTGACCAGACAGACACATAAAATAGCAAACAACCCAAGGCCAGTGAATGAAAGAGACCAGGCCGAGCACGATGGCTCACACCTATAATCCCAGCACTTGGGGAGGCCGAGGCAGGTGGATCCCTCTTGAGCCCAGGAGTTTGAGACCAGCCTGGGCAACATGAAGAAACCCATCTCTACAAAAAATACAAAAATTAGCTGGGCATAGCAGTGCCCAACTGTAGTCCCAGATTACTCGGGAAGCTGAGGTGGCAGGATTGCTTGGGCCTGGGAGGTGGAGGTTGCAGTGAGTGGAGATGGTGCCACTGTACTCCAGCCTGGGTGGAGATGGTGCCACTGTACTCCAGCCTGGGTGACAAAGTGAGACCCTGCCTTAATAAGAACAGACCACAAATATTATCAAAGTTCAAGGAAATAAAGAGGTAACTACAGGTTGATATGGAAAAGCCTTCACATGAAGGAGGGAGACATTTACTTAATAACTCACTGAGGGATACGCATATTCTGCAGCAGTCACTGCATGGGCCTGAACTGAGCAAGACTTAGGGGGACCACAGTTTAACAGAGATAAACAATCCAACAGTCAGTCACCCTCCACCCTACATCTTTCATTAACTAGCTGTGTTACATAGGGACCTCTGGTCCTTATGAAGGAGTGATCTGACTTCTAGTCTTAAAATGCTGTGATCCAAAAGGAAGAGGAAAAGAGAAAGGCACCAGCGAGCAAGGGAAGCAACGGAGAAAAGGTACAAAGTGGACAGCATGAGCTGGATATTCTAGAACACAAAGCAGACCCAATGGTGACTTTGTGTTGAGGAAATACTCATTCAATCAACATGTTTACTGAGTGCCTATTATGTACCAGGCACTGTTTTAAGTGCTGGGAACACAGAAGTGCTCAAAATAGAAATCCCTTCCTTGAAAGTCCCAGCATTCTAGAGGGGAAAGAAGTGACTTAAAAAATTAATAAGAGACCATATTGTATGTCAGATGAATAGTGTTATAGAGTAAAACGAGGCAGGAAGAGCAATAGGCACTTTCAGGAGCTGCGATTCTAAATTAGGTGGCCAGGGGAGGCTCAGTAAGAAAAAACCTGAGCAAACACTTGAAGAAGATGAGGGGCTGATGGAAGCAGAGGTCTGAAGCAAAGAGCAGCACATAGGTGCCGAAGCGTGAATATAAGAGACTAGGTTGGAAAAGTGAGGAAAAGCAGGTAAATCTTCTAGAAAGAACTCTAGGTCTCGGAGTCTGCAGATTTAGATTTCAGTCAGAGAATCATTATCTCAGAATTGGAGAGAACTTTACAGTTCATTCAGTACAACCACCCATTAGATGGTTATTATTGGTTTTCTTCTGTTTTTTGAGAGAGTCTCACTCTGTCGCCCAGGCTGGACTGTAGTGTGTGATCTTGGCTCACTGCAACCTCCGCCTCCCAGGTTCCTCTCCTGCCTCAGCTTCCTGAGTAGATGGGATTACAGGCATGCGCCACCACACCCAGCTAATCTTTTTTATTTTTGGTAGAGACTTTGTTTCGCCATGTAGGCCAGGCTGGTCTCGAACTCCCACCCTCAAGTGATCTGCCCGCCTTAGTCCCCCAAAGTGCTAGGATGACAGGCATCAGTCACTGCGCCCAGCCATATTATGGTTATTAATACACACAGGGTCTTGCTCTGTCACCCAGGCTGGAATGCAGTGGCACTATCACAGCTCACTACAACCTCAAACTGCGGGGCTCCCAAGTAGCTAGGACTGCAGGCACACACCACCATACCTGGCTAATTTTTCTTATTTTTTTGTAGAGATGCTGGTCTTGCTGTGTTGCCCAGTGTAGTCTCAAACTCTTGGCCTCAAGCGATCATCCTGCCTCAGCCTCCCAAAGCAGTGGAATTACAGGCATGAGCCACCACATCCAGTCCCCATTAGATTACTAAACCCATATTACTCCTCCCAGGTGACCATCTTGTCTTGGCTTGAACAATTTAGTGGATATATCTATCTCCACGTACGAAGTCAGTCTGTCACCCGTGGAAAGCCCTGCCTCAGGCTTTAATGTGGGCAGAAATATGTTTGCTAGTAGTATCTCTCCTCTTTGGTCTTTTTAGGGGTACTTTGTATTCTATAAACTTCAGACATCTGAAGATACTCAGATCTTCTCCAAGATTTCTCTCCTCTTCACGTTAAACTTAGCTGATTTTAACTTTTTTTTTTTTTTTTGAGACAGGGTCTAGCTCTGTCACCCAGGCTGGAGTGCAGTGGCGCGATCACAGCTCACTGCAGCCTTGACCTCCCAAGCTCAAGTGATCTTCCCACCTCAGCCTCCCAAGTGGCTGGGACTACAGGCACATGCCACCATGCCCAGCTATTAATAATTTTTTAATTTTTTTTTTGTAGAGACAGGTTCCCACTACGTTGCCCAGGCTGGTCTCAAACTCTTTAGCCCAGTGGATCCGCCTGCCTTGGCCTCCCAGAGTGTTGGGATTACAGGCATGGGCCACCGCGCCAGGCCTAGTTTAACTCTTATATGACATGATCTCCTGCCATGTAAAGTAAGTTAAGGGTGTCTCAGCTGCAAGCTACCAAAACTGACTTTGGGTAACTTAAGTTATGAAAGACAGGAATGTACTGGAAGGATATGTAGTAGGACACAGAACTGAGGAAAAGCTGAAGACTCAGGTGGTTGAAAACAACAGCAGCTCTAGCGCCCAGATATTAGGAATTAGCCTGTGGTTGTCATAAAGGAGCAGCAACTGTTTACTGAACTTTTGTTACTGTGTCATTCAACCTAAGATTCAAATTAAAGGAGGAAAGCATCTATTTGCCTAACATCTGTTGGCCTGACCTGGGCCATGTGCCTACCACCTAGTTGGTCAGGGATGAACTGTTCTCCAAAGCAAAATTGAGCTGTTATCCCCAGAAGAACCTGGATTGGATGCTGGACCGGCCAAAACAACTTATGTCTACTAAATTCTCTCAAAATGTGATGCTTCAAATTCCACGTGATCTAGATACGGAGGAGCAACACTAGGGTACTGTCTCCACACATGCTGCATGACTGGGAAAGTGACCAAATGCGTGCCTGCTTCCTGCCAGACAGTGATGCTCACAAACATATTTGGTTGTTCCTATGACAATCAAAGAAAATGAGTGCAAAATGCTTTATAAACTTGAAGCTAACTGTAGTACTTAATATGGTAAATGCTTGTCACAGCCATTTTATATAGATTTTATTTAATCTTCAAAACTACTCTATTTCTTGATTACATGCTAAATTAAAAAAACCAAAAAACTATGAAGGTGGAGATTGTGAGCGTGAACTCTAGAGTCAGACTAAGTTCAAATCCTGACTCCACTCCTCCAATCTTCAGCAAGTTACTGTTTCTGTGACTGTTGCCTCATCTGTAAATGGGCATAATACTAACAATACACAGGGCTGATGTGAGGATTGTGAGTTAATACAAGTAAAATTCTTAGAACTGTGACTGGTATATATAGCAAACACCTAATACGTATTAGCTATCATTATGAGTAGCACTAATTATTCCATTTTTGCAGGTGACAGAAATGAGGCATCAGAGAGATAACTAGTAAGTTCTCAAAGTTTATAATGGTAAAGCTAGGCCGGGTGCAGTGGCATGCACCTGTAATCACAACAACTCATGAGACTAAGGTAGGAGGATCTCTTGAGCCCAGGAGTTTGAGGTTTCAGTGAGCTATGATCATGCCACTGCACTCCAATCTGGGCAACAGAGCAAGACGCTGTCAATCAATCAAGCAAGCAGGCAAGCAAGGAAGCAAGCAGTAGTGCCAGAAGTTGAACTTCATTGTTGGTGCTCCTGACTACCATACTGTTTTCAAAAAAAAAAAAAAAAAAAAAAAAAAAAACAGTGGTAATTGGACTTTAACCCTATACTCAAGTCACGTAATTAAGGATATTTACAAATGAAATTCAAACACAAGAGAGGGAAAAGGGAAATGATCTGTTATCTTTTCTTTTTTTTTCCTAGTTTTTTGAGACAGGGTCTCCCTTTGGGCCCCTTTCCACAGATATTTATTGCTCACCTACCACTGTTCTAGGAGACGGGGTGAGGTGGTGAACAACACAAAGCCCCTACTTTCATAGAGCTTACAATGCAGGCAAATATTACAAAGAAGAAACTGTGGTTCAGTTACCAGGTCTGTCAGACTCTAAAGCCTATACTGTATCTTTCAACCATGTCATCTCTCAGTGGATACAGCTTTTCCCTAAAAGTATATGCCTAAGCATGCAGTCTTGACACTACACTCTAGACCAATTTAAGCTTTCTCTCTCTGTTGGCAGTCCAGTGACATCTTCGCAATAAAGTGTTCCTTCCCCAACTCTCAAACTATACCCTATTGGCCGGGTGCAGTGGCTCACGCCTGTAATCCCAGCACTTTGGGAGGCCGAGTCGAGCAGATCACGAGGTCAGGAGATCGAGACCATCCTGGCTAACATGGTGAAACCCTGTCTCTACTTAAAAAAATACAAAAAATTAGCCGGGCATGGTGGCGGACAGCTGTAGTCCCAGCTGCTCCAGAAGCTGAGGCAGGAGAATGGAGTAAGTAACCCCAGGAGGCAGAGCTTGCAGTGAGCCGAGATCACGCCACTGCACTCCAGCCTGGGTGACAGAGGGAGACTCCATCTCAGAAAAAAAAACAAAAGAGAAAAGAAAAAAACCCCACCCTATCAGGCCAGGTGTGGTGGCTCACGCCTTTAATCCCAGCACTTTGGAAGGCCAAGGCAGGCGGATCACGAGGTCAAGAGATGGAGACCATCCTGGCCAACATGGTGAAACCTCATCTCTACTAAAAATACAAAAATTAGCCGGGTGTGGTGGCACACGCCTGCAGTCCCAGCTACTCAGGAGGCTGAGGCAGGAGAACTGCTTGAACTCGGGAGGTGGAGGCTGCAGTGAGCCGAGATTGCCCCACTGCATGCTAGCCTGGTGATAGAGGGAGACTGTCTCAAAAAAAAAAAAAAAAAAAAAAGGAAAAAAACAAAACGAAACACCACAACTGACCTATCAGTGGTAAACATATATTGACATGTATAAACTACCCTCTCTCATTAATCCCTAAACTACCTGAGGGCAAAAACCATGTCTTAGCCATCTTTATAAGTCTACAAGATGATATACACAGTAGATACTCAATAAATCATTGAGAGGAATTCATGAGAGTAGTTTCAACAGAGTTGAGGGTAGAAGCCAGACTGCAATGAACAAAGCAGTAAATGTTAGAGAAGAATGTAGAGTCTGCTTCTTAAGGACAAGTCTAGAAAGGAAAAGCAGGAGAAATGGTAGTAATTTGAAGGGAAATATGATCACAGGGAAGTTTCATATAGTTTTAAGAATGAGAAATACTTGAACACAGTTGTTAAGGTAGTACAGCAGTTAAAAGAGAGGAGTTTAGAGTCAGGTAGACTTAAATTCTGTGTTTGGAAAGCAGAAGGCATTCAATAAATGGTTTCAATGATTACTACTACAGGTAGGAGCCTGCACTCTGGTGTTCTAACCCCTCCCACATATCCTGTGCTCCAGTCTAGATTCCCTAAGTCTGTGTATAATATGTGATGGCAAAGAAACAGGATCTTTTTTTCTTCTGTAACACTCATTGTGCTATTCCCATTTCCTTGTGACAGTCTGCATGAGCTCATGAATGGCTGCTGTGGAAAATTACTGACGTCACCAGCTGAATAACAGGCTATCTGGAGAGTAAGCAAGATGAAACTCATGTTAAATTATCAAAGGTACAAGATTTTGGGCTCCTGCCAAAACCTTCATTGAGAACTAAGAGAAAAACTGAAAACACACAGAGCTTTTTTTAAGCTTCTGAGCCAGCAGGATGTTCCTACATCCACTCTAGCGACAGAAAGATGGCTGTAAAATAAAAGAGATGATTATCTCCTCACTTCCCTTCTCAATATTTCACCCTAATGTCAGGTTCATTTCTGTGAGGTTCTACCCCAGTTCACTTTTCTATCAACCTGATATGTTTCCAAATTCACGAGGTATGCGTTTTTACATTGAAACAATTGTTTGTTTACAGCCTTTTAATGTTCTGGTCATTGGTTATGTTCACCTGTTACCCATAGCTGATCAACAGACACCTCACCCTCTCCCCTCCCTCCCAGACCACAAACCTCCACGCTTAAAAAGGGACACGGAGAAGAACTAAAGCTCAGGCTACTGTGATAATTAGGGATGAAAAAGCTGCATTCACTTAGGACTATCAAAAGCCAGGAAAGATATCTATCTATAGAATTACAAATTAATCCAGCCTGGCGCAGTGGCCCACGCCTGCAATCCCAGCACTTTGGGAGGCCCGAGGCGGGCGGATCACCTGTGGTCAGGAGTTCGAGACCAGCATGGGCAACATAGCGAAACACCCCCTCTTTACTAAAAATACAAAAATTAGCCAGGCGTGGTGGCGGGCGCCTGTAGTCCCAGCTACTCAGGAGGCTGAGACAGAAGAATCCCTTGAACCCGGGAGGCGGAGCTTGCAGTGAGCCGAGGTCGCGCCACTGCACTCCAGCCCGGGCAACAAGAGCGAAACGCAGTCTTAAAAAAAAAAAAAGAAAAGAAAAAAAAAGAATTACAAATTAATCACCAAGAAGAGAAATATGTAGAACAAAGATGTAATTCAGTTGTTTAGAGTGCAGAGAGAATTGGAACTAAAAGAGATGAGCAAGAAAAGTGGGAAGTGTATGTACTTACAAACCTAATCACAAACCTGTCACGAAAACTACGAGTAAACGAGTCGAAGTTGAAAATGCAGTTTTTGTGAAGCAGAGTCTGATTGGACTTGAATTTACTAAGAAAGAATCAAGAAGGGTGTGGAATATTCCAGGATATCTCTATCCCACCACAAAACAAAAAGCCATCAACCCACCCCAACTGGGCTGCGCGAGACTGGAAGACACGCTAGTCACCCAGTCACTGAAAACCTTTGAAACAGCTTCATTTTTCTCTCCAAATAAAAAAGAGCCTAGATCAGTAAACTAAGTATGAGAATAATTTTCAAAATTCCAATCCTAACCACACCGGGTGATTCTGGCTAACGTATGCCTCAGTTTCCCCCGTGCTAAAATGCAAACACACCTGTGTTCCGAGTCTCGGCGTGGATCCGAGCCCGGGTTCTGCACCTGGATCTGACTCTCAAAGGGAAAGGCGCAAGTTAAACCTGAGGAGGAGTCTGCAGCTGTCCCCGTGCCGGAGCCAGCCAGGCTTTTTTAAAAAGCCCCCAGCATCAGGCGCGGTTTCTGTAAAACCGCTCCCGGCTGCCAGCGCGGTGGATTCCGGTTCCCGCCCCAAACACCTGAGGTGGCCTCGGCCGTCTAGGGTCAGCCGGTCCGGGGTACGCAGCCGACCTCTCCGCCCCGCCGCGTCCCCGGCCCCCATTCCACCCGCGACGCGAGTAAGGTCGGCCCGGCGGCTCTCCGGCCCGAGGCGGTGCTTCTCTCTAGTGGGTGCCTTTGGCCCGTACATCCCTCGGTCAAACAGTCCCCACCACAAACGCCCCGCAACCCCAGCCTGAGGGAACTTGTGGGCGCCGTTCAGTCTCCGCTGACTCCCGTCCCCGCACTCACCTGCCCCACGGGCCACCTCAGCGCCAATCCGGGTCAGGTTAGCTGCTTCCCCGCTCGCACCCAGTCAGCGCTCAGCGGCGCCTAAGCGCACGCGTGGCGGGGCGGAGCATAGGCGGCCGCGGGTCATGCTGGGGGCTGTAGTCGTTCCCGCCCACTTGGCGGGACGCGGCCAGGAGCTTTGCGACCCCGTCCCAAGGCCTGCAGGCACAGCGATGCTTTTGCCGTCTCACCAATCCTCACATCCACCCACGCTTCATCATACCTTTCTGGGGACTCCTAACCCTTGTGCTTCCACTAAAGCTATGGTTACAAACATTAGGATCTCCTGGTTCTTAAATGAAACTGAGCACCAGCCAGGAAAAGAGGGCATTAAGTGTCCAGGTGTCTGACTTCAGCTGAGCAGACGTTTCATCAGTTGTCCCATGTTCTGCCCAGAACCTAACATCTGGGTAGTTTTCATGCTGGAGTCTGCGTGAGTTTAAACCAATCTTAAAGAAAACAGCCTGGGTTAACATAGTGAGACCCTGTCTTTACAAAAAACAACAAAAAATTAGCCAGGTGTGGTTGTGTGTGCCATAGTCCCAGCTACTCAAGAGGCTGAGGTGAGAGGATCGCTTGAGCCAGGAAATCGAGGCTGCAGTGAGCTGTGGTCACACCACTGCACTCCAGCCTGGGCGACAGAGCGAGATCTTGTCTTTTATATATATATATAAATCTACATTATATATATATAAATGTACATTTAACATGTTTTCCAGTGAACATGCAGACCACCCAATACATCAAATTAAAATGCTACATGGGAAAATCAGATTACAGAGTTGCATACAAGTGTGTAAATACAGAAACAAAGGAGAATGGAAAAGGAAAGAAGACAGAGATGCACCAACAAATCCACCCAAATAGTCCAGGAAGAAACCAGGTCAAATCGCCAATCACTGGAGATCATTAGTCTAACAGAATTGTTAGGACAGGAAGAAGACTGTTATCTTATTTCCTTATTTTCTATGAGGAAATGTATTAACTAAAATCCATGGTATCCTATATCCCCAACATCTGTTATGTAATATAAAGTCTCACATTAGATAAACTGATAGTAGTTGCTGCCTCTAAGTTGCCCATACCAGAGAAGGAAGTAGACAGAATATCTGGTCAGAGTCCAATGACTTAATTTCCTTGTTTCAGACTTATCATTTCAGGATTTTTTTTTTTTTTTTTTTTTTTTGAGACTGAGTCTCGCTCCATTGCCCAGGCTGGAGTGCAGTGGCATGATCTTGGCTCACTGCAACTTCTGACTCCTAGGTTCAAGCAATTCTTCTGTCTCAGCCTCCCGAGTAGCTGGGACTACAGGCGCCTGCCACCATGCCCGGCTAATTGTTTGTATTTTTAGTAGAGATGGAGTTTCACCTTCTTGGTCAGGCTGATCTTGAACTCCTGACCTCAGGTGATCCACCTGCCTCGGCCTCCCAAAGTGCTGGGATTACAGGCATGAGCCACCACCGCACCTGGCCCTTTTCAAGATTTTTTAAAGAGATGAATAGAGTAACTTTTTCTGGAAGTTGAGCAAATGGCTCTATGCTATCCCCACTTGCTTGCTATACTAGCCTATATTCAGAATTTGGTTTTCAGAATTGCCTTCTATTGTTTTTCCCAATAGGTTGAGCTCTTCTCTTAGGTTGGCTTTAAGTGACAAGTTCTCGCTATGTCACCCAGCCTGGACTGAACTCTTGGGCTCAAGTGACCCTATTGCCTCAGTTTCCCAAGTAGCTGGGACTGCAAGTGCGCATCATCTCAACCTGCTTTTCTGGCTACTTTTAGATAGAACTGGAACCGATTCAGCCTCCTCTCCCTCACAACATTCCTAACTAGGCAGTCTTCCAGCTTCTGCCTGACCTGGGAGATTGAGGGTGGATTGCTAATCTCGGGGGTTCCAATGTCTGGCCCCAAGCCAATCTCAGAGCCTTAATAATGGGTATTGATCTCAGTGTCTCTTGGGGCAACACACAATCAAGTCACTCTTCCTCCACACGGCAATATTTGAAGTGCTGACAAGTTTTCTCCTGGATAGGATAAAGAGCCCTAACATTCCTCCACCACAAGATCTTTTTGGAGGTTCGCTCTCCAGTTTCTCTCTGTTCCTCAGACTGGGTATCCAAAATTGAAGGTAATGCCAAGAGTGTGGAGCAGTAAGCCTCTGGTGGCTTTTTGGGCACTGGACAACCATTAACACCTCCTAAAACAGTCTTCTCTCAGTTCTGGTGCATACTGAGTTTAAGGTTAACTTATTTACATTGATCTTATTTTTCTTCTTAGTTTAAGGCACATCATTTCAGCCTGTTTAGGTTACAGATGAAAACTTATTTTACCAAATAAATGTACTTGTTAATTCTCCCAGTTTTGTGTCATTTGCAAAATCTGATAAACAAAAGCTTTCATTTTCATCTATGCTGAAAAATCTGTAGGATGAGAATGGGCTAAATAACAAGGGCTCTCCTGGCAGGTAGGTAATTAACTCAATATTTGGCTACAGTTGCTTCAATCAGCTATAATACTGCAACAAGGAAGTTGGGCGTGGTGGCGGAAGCTGGAAGACTGCCTAGTTGCCAAGTATCTGATGTGCTCTTGCTATTGGAAATACAACAAGGAATGACACAGACAATGTTCTTGTCCAATGGCATTTGCTTACACTGTAAACAAGTAAAAAAGAAAACAAGATTAGGCCGGGCATGGTGGCTCATGCCTGTAATCCCAGAACTTTGGGAGGCTGAGATGGGTGGATCACTTGAGGTCAGGAGTTCAAGACCTGCCTGGCCAACATGGCAAAACCCCATCTCTACTAAAAATACAAAAGTTGGCCGGGCGCGGTGGCTCAAGCCTGTAATCCCAGCACTTTGGGAGGCCGAGACGGGCGGATCACGAGGTCAGGAGATCGAGACCATCCTGGCTAACACGGTGAAACCCCGTCTCTACTAAAAAATACAAAAAACTAGCCGGGCGAAGTGGCGGGCGCCTGTGGTCCCAGCTACTCGGGTGGCTGAGGCAGGAGAATGGCGTGAACCCGGGAGGCGGAGCTTGCAGTGAGCTGAGATCCGGCCACCACACTCCAGCCTGGGCGACAGAGCCAGACTCAGTCTCAAAAAAAAAAAAAAAAAAAAAATACAAAAGTTAGCCAGGTGTGGCGGCGGGTGCCTGTAATCCCAGCTACTTGGGAGGCTGAGGCCGAAGAATCGCTTGAACCCAGGAGGTGGAGGTTGCAGTGAGCCAAGATTGTGCTACTGTACTCTAGTCTGGGTGACACAGCAAGCCTCAACAACAAAATCCATGCAACAAGGAAT
Organism: Theropithecus gelada; assembly: GCF_003255815.1. Classification (NCBI taxonomy): domain Eukaryota; kingdom Metazoa; phylum Chordata; class Mammalia; order Primates; family Cercopithecidae; genus Theropithecus; species Theropithecus gelada. The sequence goes on from NC_037678.1 coordinate 10,182,091, forward strand.
AAAGACTGTCAGGTGCCCTGATGAAATCAATATACTCAATTAGCATTTCCCTGATATATAAGCCTTATCAAAAGATGAAATGAGGTTGGGCACAACTTTGGCTGAATAAGCCTGAAGGTCACATCAGGGGGTTTTTTTTGTTCTGTTTTGTTTTTAAGTATTTACTGTAGTTCCAAACTTCATTACTTATACTAGCCAAAAATAACCGAAATAAAAGGTATCTGATCATGGACTCAATCACTGAGTCCAGGCTATTTTGCTAGACCTAGATCTAATTCACTTTTAGAGGACAGGACCAGAAATTTCTTGCTACTTTACAAGCAAACGAACACGTGAAAAGGACTAAACTTGAGGCAGCTGGAAAATACGCCTTGAAAGAACAGAGATCAAGTACGAACTACATTTATTATGCAAGTTTGTGTTGTTGTAAACAACAGAGTAAACTTCAATGCTCTTTGTTTCTGCATTGTTGAGAAATGTGAGACTGAGAAATGGGAAAGACCATGGATAGAAGAAAGTGCTGTATTAATTTAAGGTAACAATTCTCGAGGTAAAATAAGGCATTACAGTAACACAATTTTCATGCCTCAGCAATTAATGATTTTTCGTTTAATTCTCTTCCAACTCTAGAGACATAATTCTGCTTTCACCTTCATCACACTTTCATATGGTTTTAACAGGGGATACACCTCCTCTTCTAAGAATCTCTGCACCTGCCAGAGGAAAGCAGATACAAGACAAAAGAAAATGTTAAGATATTAGCAGATAATACCTTTTCCAATGTCAGGTGATACCACTAAAACCTAATTTAATGAAGCTTTTACTCCATCACTAAGCTTGTTTTTTCCTTAACTGCCTATAAGGAATTTCCGCCTAGACACAGGTGATTCAACCACCATGCCCACATGCCCACCAACCTTTCCCGCAAACTGGCCCAGCCTGTGTTCTCTCAGGTGGTTTTGCCATTTCTATCCAACCTAAAAATCACCACAGCTTTCCTCCTGCTTCCCAGCCCTCTTCAAGTAATCACCAAGAGCTTAACCTCCTCTCCCTCCCTGGTCTGCATCTCTCACCACTGCCTTCACTCAAAGCTCTCATCATTTACTGCTTGGTCCGTTGCAGCAGCCACCTTATTGGTCTCCTACCTCCAGTTCTAGTATTTTAGCCCTCAGTCCTCGCACCTACTGCTTGGTATTCTAATGACCTATTTAAAAGTATTCACCACTAAGTTTTGAGCTCTCTAAAGATGAGAATTATCCATTCATCTTTATTTTTTGAGACAGGATCTCACTTTGTCACCCAAGCCAGAGGGCAGGGGCATGAACAAGGCTCACTGCAGCCTTCACCTCCTAGGCTCAAGCTATCTTCCCACCTCAGCCCCCTGAGTAGCTGAGACTACAGGTGCACACCACCACACCTGGCTAACTTTTGTATTTTTTTGTAGAGACGAGTTTTCACCATGTTGCCCAGGATGTTCTTGAACTCCTGAACTCAAGCAATTCTCCTGCCTAGGCCTCCCAAAGTACTGGGATTACTGGTGTGAGCCACTGTGCCCGGCCTATCTATTCATTTTTAAATCCCCAGAATTAAATACAGTATCTGAACACATACTGAGCACCTAGTATATACTCATGCATTTCAATTGTTAAAACACTGTGATATTTACTTTTATCCTGTCAGCCAGTAAATGCCAGAGGTTAGGATTTAACCCAAATCCACCTGACAATAAAACCTAATTCTTTGTCCATTATACCACATTCTCAAGATCAAAACTCCAAAAAATCTACATAAAGAAATACTTAAGGCAGCTAGCTCAAAACAGCCATATCTTGGTCAGTTGTGGGGGCTCACGCCTGTAATCCCAGCACCACTGCACTCCAGCCTGGGTGAGAGAGACACTGTCTCCAAAAACAAAACAAAACAGAAACCAAACCCAAATCTCTAAGTTTTAGCCAGCAACCTGCTCTGATTTCCTTCTAACTAGGCCCATTCCCAACATACCTCCTATAAAGCAAAAACATCAAAGACAGTACCCCAGGTTCTGCAGCCCAGCAGAAAAGAGGCTTCTGGGGACCGCTCCTCGGAAGCGTTCTAATGTATGCTTACCTGCTGGGAGGCACGACCAGTGAAAGAAGAAGGATCCAGTAAACGATCCAACTGGGAGTGAATGGGACTGAAGTAGGCATCAGCCTGGATACGCTCTATGAGGTCATTGTCACCCCCTTCCTGCTTGACCACAGAAGCTGCCTGCTGAGAAAGCACTCTAATTTTCTCATGGCAATCCTGGGAAGACAGTGAAGTACTGTCAGTTCTCCACTAACAGGGCATTTGAACACTTTAAAAAAGTCATCAGATACTTCACATCCACGTAGTCTACACAGCTCTACACAAAAACACCTCCAGGCTGAGGTGGTTCCCGTGTCTGTCTCTACCAGGGTCTTCACTACTCTCTGCCCACATCTTAGGACAAGCCTGAAATGCATGCCCACCCTGCTCTGGCCCTCTTCCATAAAGCCCCATGAATAATTTGCTCTTGTCTCCTGCTCACTTCCTACGGAATGTCAGACCTCATTCCTTCACTAGGAGTGGACTTTTCCTACAAGTGATTAAGTAATTCACTTTAAAAAACTCAGTTCACCACAATCACCCTCCATAGATGGCAGATTATGGCCACTGCTCTGTACCATTACTGTGAAGGTAATGACACGAACACCTTCATCTGCTCTCCCTCATGGAGAAGAGAGCAGGACCAAACGTGCACTCTCAACTTAACCAGAAACATGAGAGCTTACAAACCTGGCGGCTACCTCCAGCTTTGACCATGGCCATGATGATGTTCTCTGTGGCCATGAAAGGCAGCTCTTGCCGAATGCGCCGTTCAATTACCTATAGGAAAAGATAAAGTGAATGACCAAGAAAGCTGCCTCAAGGCTAAAGTGATAAACAGCAGGATGTCAAACAAAATGCACAGCACAGACACTAACTAGCACATTATGGAGACAGTAATGGGTTGTTTTATTCTACATGATGTTTTTTCAGTTTTCTTACTAACTCAGACTTTTGATTTTTTTTTTTTTTTTTTTTTGAGACAGTCTCGCTCTGTCGCCCAGGCTGGAGTGCAGTGGCACAATCTCCACTCACTGCAAGCTCCGCCTCCCGGGTTCACACCATTCTCCTGCCTCAGCCTCCCCACCCGCCACCACGCCCAGCTAATTTTTCTATTTTTAGTAGAGACGGGGTTTCACCGTGTTAGCCAGGTTGGTCTCGATCTCCTGACCTGGTGATCCACCCACCTCAGCCTCCCAAAGTGCTGGGATTACAGGTGTGAGCCACCGTGCCCAGCCAGACTTTTGATTTTTAAAAAGGGAATATTAACTTAAAAAGTTGCCACATAGAAAGATTTTCTTTTTTTTTTTTTTTTTGAGACGGAGTTTCTTTCTTGTTGCCAGGCTGGAGTGCAGTGGCATGATCTTGGCTCACTGCAACTTCTACCTCCTGGGTTCAAGCAATTATCCTGCCTCAGCCTCCTGAGTAGCTGGGATTACAGGCACGCGCCACCACGCCCAGCTAATTTTTGTATTTTTAGTAGAGACAGGGTTTCACCATGTTGGCCAGGCTAGTCTTGAACTCCTGACCTCAGGTGATCCGCCTGCCTCGGCCTCCCAAAGTGCTGGAATTACAGGCGTGAGCACCGCACCCGGCCTTAAATAATTCTTTTTTTTTTGAGACGGAGTCTGGCTCTGTCGCCCAGGCTGGAGTGCAATGGCCAGATCTCAGCTCACTGCAAGCTCCGCCTCCCGGGCTTACGCCATTCTCCTGCCTCACCCTCCCGAGTAGCTGGGACTACAGGCACCCGCCATGTCGCCCGGCTAGTTTTTTGTATTTTTTTTAGTAGAGACGGGGTTTCACTGTGTTAAGCCAGGATGGTCTCGATCTCCTGACCTCGTGATCCGCCCATCTCGGCCTCCCAAAGTGCTGGGATTACAGGCTTGAGCCACCGGGCCCGGCCTAAATAATTCTTAAAACCCCTATTTGCTACATATCAGTGCTCAGCCTCAAGAGCTAAGTATAGGAGAGAAATAAACCCATCTGCCTCAGGTACTTAAAAACAGGCAAATGGAGCCATCTACTCTGCCTAGTCACACCAGAGCTGATGATTCATGCTGCGAGATAGTTTAAAGGCAATTTAAAATACTTTTTCTGTTTCTATAAATGTGTCTATGAATTCCACAGAGCTAGTTCCCTAGAGCTTATGAACTGAAGGATGAGCTCGGGTGGGAAGAACGCCTATCAGATCAGAATGCAGCTCCCTCAACACATCCCAGAGCACCCTCCCTCCCACATTCTAACCCCTCCCTTTTACTTTTTAATGGAAGCTTCTTACTTTGGGGTACACTACCAATCCTTCAGAAATGTTCTGCAGCGTATTCAGTATAGTATCTGCAGTAAGAAATGCCTCGGCCAAACAGATCCGTCTAGAAAACAAATAGCCATTCAGTATCTCTTTAAACAAATAATTTCAGTGAAATGCAGAGTGTGTCCCAACAAGTTGCCCTACTGACTGTACTCTCTGGATAATTTCCTTCAATCTCATGATTACCCCAATGACCTCATGACCCTCAAGTCTGTCACCTCTAGGCCAGACCACTTGCCTAAGTGCCAGACCTTAGACCTACTGAGACGTCTACCTGGTTGATCCATAGGTACCTCAGTCCCCAAACTGAACTCAGCCACTGTCATTCTTCTTACTCACCATTACAAACCTGCCATTCCTCCCTCGCAGGTCCTGCCTCAGCAAATGACAGTAGCGCCCCAGTCACCAAATTCTTTATACTCATTCCGGTCAACCACCAGGGCTGGCCAGTCTGCCTTCAACTCTGGATCTATATCCTTCCTCTCCATTGACATGGCACCTGCACCAACGTGGCCTCGGACTTTTAAAGTAGCCCCTAACTTGTTCTGACGTGATCCCTGTCTCCTTAGAGCCAACTCTCCAAACTGCTGCCAGGGTCTTTTAGCAGGCAAATCAGCAGACCCCCAGGGTCACACCTTGCTAAAAAGTATTCAGTGGCTGACTTCTGAGTGAGTTCACATGACTTATCTCCAGAGATAAATCCTAGATTATGCACAGATCCCAGAAAGCTAGGTCTAACTATACATCCGTATCCACTCAAGAAATTCCAGCACAATGCAAGCAGGCGAGAGTAATGCCAGTCTGCTTTAAATGAGTATTAACACAAAACAGAAAATGATGTGCACATTGGTACCTCATCAGCAGTACAGATTATTTCAGACTCATCTCATAGCTTATCAAGATGTCATTGTGCCTAAACACCACAACTGACATCTATCTGCCTTCAGAAAAGACCCAGAAGACCCTTCGTAAACTGGCTACTATCTGTGACCATGTCCTGCCCCACCTCCTGGCACATGTTGATTTCATTCCCCAGGGCTACTCAAGTAGTAGTAACTCCCTCAAGTGTGTTTTCTCCTGCTTTGTGCCTTTATAATGCTCCCGATCTTGTCTTTAAAAGATGCATGTATTTCTTAAGTCTTAAGGCACCACCTCTACTGTGAAGCGTTCTGACGCCTCAAGCACTATGCCTTCCTCTCTGCTCCACAGTACCCAGTACACACTCCAACTGTAACACTTATCACACTGTCTTTTCTATGTTTTTGCCTCCCTGCTAGACTCTGGGCTCCTTGGGGATAAGGAGACTGTAGAGATGCTCAAATATGTCCTTTTACTTCTAGGTCCCTCCTTCAGACCTCCTCTCAACTTGGTGTATGTGACGTCCCTGCGCCACTGACCGGTTGGCACTATCATCCAGTGTCCGTTCAAACCACTGGACAGATGCTGTCTGTAGCGGGTCCATGACAAGGGTCATCAGGTGGCGGGCAAGACTGCAGCAACGTTCTGAACGCATGGGATTCCGCTTGTATGGCATCGCACTCGAGCCTGCCCATGTAAAAAAGGACAAGATGCAAAGGCAGAGAGACTTCAGAGGATAGTGAGTAGGCAAGCATGCTGCTGAATGAGCTCTCAGCCCCCATCCACAGCCCTCCAGCCGCTCTGTGTGCTCACAGGTCTCCACACAGCACTCACCAATCTGCTGTTTTTCAAAGGGTTCCTCCATCTCCTTGAGGTTTGCCAGGAGGCGTATGTCGGTGCAAATCTGGGGGAGGCAGGGGAATAAGCATCACCCCACACTGTCAGTGTGCAGGAGAGTCTGGGAGCCGTGACTAGGCTGATGAAGGAGATGAGCTCTTAGGTGTGCTGCGGCTGAGCTGAAGACCAGCGTGTCCTCCCCAAGAGCTCCTGGAGAGTATCTTACTCAGACTCCTCTCTGTTCCCGAAGGGCTGGGATGACAAATTCAAGGAGCATGAAAACGCTTTTGTGAAACACTGCTTAAGGCATCATGGAAAGACAATCACAAGATTAATTTCGGATGGGCACAGTGCCTCACACCTGTAATCCCAGCACTTTGGGAGGCCGAGGCAGGTGGATCACCTGAGGTCAGGAGTTCAAGACCAGCCTGGCCAACATGGTGAAACCCCGCCTCTACTAAAATAAGACAGGCATGGTGGTGCATGCCTGTAATCCCAGCTACTTGGGAAGCTCGCCTGAACCTAGGGGGCAGAGGTTGCAGTGAGCTGAGATCGTACCACTGCACTCCAGCCTGGGCAACAAGAGTGAAACGCCATCTCAAAAAAAAAAAAAGATTAATTTAATACACCACTGAAAAAGATGGATGTTTTGCAGTGCTTGGGATAACTTTAAAGAAAATGCCAAAACTAGTCTTCCCCTTAAGGGTTTCATCTACAGACCACAAATTATTAAACTAATGTATAATATTGCTTGAGAGATGATTAAGTAAAAGTCTGAGGCTGAAACAGTCTGTCTGTGGTGCCCAGAGCTCCTGTCCCCGCCCCACAAGCTGCCACCACTCACCTTGTGTACTGACGCCCCCAAGCTAGCCAGCACAGACAGTACTTCAATATCCACTTTTCGTGTATATGTCTGCCCTGTGATGATGAAAGCTCTAGAAATAAATAGAAGAGAGACGTATGTTAAAATATTTTAAAGCCATTGCAGTGGTGCATGACTGTAGTCCCAGCTACTTAAGAGGCTAAGGGAGGAGGACTGCTTTAACTCAGGAGGTTGAGGCCAGCCTAAGCATCATTGGGAGACTCTTATAAAATAATAATAATAATTCAAAACATGCCTCTGTCAAACAAGGAAAAACACATCCTAAAGAAAAGCTTGGTCTTATTGGTATGCTAAGTTATACTGAGCCAGTGGACCTGAGTGGTAACTTGCTCCTGAAATAAACTATTCTTCCACCCTTTTCACTAATACTCAGGACACTGGCATGACTCAAGAAAGATACATGGTGCAACATGCCCATGTCCGGCCACAGCTCAATAGAAATGCCTGGGCGAAGCATCCATGGTGGAACCTGGTGGACTCCAATGGAAATGGTCAGATTTAGCGTAACCTGTTGGGGGCCCTAAGTAAATAAACAAAAATGGTAACAACATGAAAAAAGGTATATTCTAAAGAAACCAGAAGTAAATCATTTTCTTTTTTCCTATAGATTATACAAAAATAGAATGCAGGTCAGGCCTGGTGGCTCATGCCTATAATCCTAGCACTCTGAGAGGCTGAGGCAGGTGGATCGCTTGATCTCAGGAGTTCGAGACCAGCCTGGGCAACATGGTGAAACCCTATCTCTACAAAAATAATACAAAAATCAGCCAGGCATGCTTGCAGTCATAGCTACTCAGGGGGCTTAGGTGGAAGGACGGCTTGAAGCTGGGAGGTGGAGGCTGCAGTGAGCCGAGATCACACTGCTGCACTCCAGCCTGGGTGGCAGAGTAAGACCCTGTCTCAAAAATAATAATAAAATAAAATAAAATCCAGAAAATATGTCAGCAAGACGATTAGGGGGAAAAACAAAAAAGAATCCAGATAGTAAGAAAATAAAACCCAGGATAGAGACAGAAAAAAAAAAAAAAAATGGGTAGAAGAACAAAGGAAGAAAAAGGCAAAAATTGTAAGGTCAAATCTAGAGGTATACTGAACACAGGACTTTCATCAACTTAACAGGGAGGTCAACGTATTCCCACTTACCTACCTCTTAAATCCCGCCTTATCTGTCACCATCTTGTCAAGCTGCTCTACCTTGGAAAGAAAAGACACATCCTTATAATAATCCAGGTGTCTAGTATGAGAATGCCCCAACCTGTCATCCTACCCAGGTCTTGCCCCCAACCCCCACAACTTGCTTCCAGTTCAAAGACCCCACCCGTCCCACAATCAATCTCTCCTATCATCCTCAAAGACAGCCTTGTCTCAGGCTCCACCACTGAATTTCAGTGTCCTGCAGGTCACTTTCTGAATACCTTATGGTCATCTCCCTCAAAGAGCTGCAGGAAACTGGCCTGAGTGCCAGTGGTGCCCTTTACTCCCCGGAAGCGCAGGTCATCCCGGACACGCTTCAAGTTCTGGAGATCCATGCAAAGATCCTGAATCCAAAGACAGCAACGTTTCCCCACTGTGGTCAGCTGTGCAGGCCTGAAAACCCAAAGAGAACACACGGAAGTCTCAGACCAACACCTTACATCATCAAGGTTTCATTGCTTCTTTTCATAACCACCATTACCCCTTGGAGGGAGAACAATTTAAGAGATGAAGTAACTGGTAAAGATAAAACAAGAGCTAAAACGTTTAACCAAATAATCGTTACGGAGATTCAATGTCATTTATAAATAGTCAAGGAGTATGAAACTAAAAGGCTATTAGCATAGTTCTTTTTTCATCAAGAGGCAATTTTTAAATTACTATTATTTCTAGACTGGGTCTTGCTCTGTCGCCCAAGCTGGAGTGCAGTGGCATGAACATAGCTGACTGCAGCCACAAACTCCTGGGCTCAAGTGATCCTTCTGCCTCAGCCTTCCATGTAGCTGGGACCACAGGCACGCAATACCACGCCTGGCTAATTTTTAAATTTTTTGTAGTGATGGGGTCTCACTTTGTTGCCCAGGCTGCTCTCAAACTCTATGTCTCCAGCGATCCACCCGCCTCAGCCTCCCAAAGTGTTGGGATTACAGGCACGAGCCACTGTGATGCATGGCAAGAGGCAATTTATCGTAAGGGCAAGAACAATGTCCCTTTTGTTCATGGCTATATCCACCGACATTGGTAAGAAATACATCAGAAAGTCGTGTAATATTTGCCAAGTATCTGATATGCTCCTGCTATTGAAAATACAATAAGGAATGACACAGACAGGATCCTTGTCCAATGGCACTTGCTTACATTGTAAACAAGTAAAAAAGAAAACAAAACAAGATTAGGCTGGGCGTAGTGGCTCATGCCTATAATCCCAGCACTTTGGGAGGCTGAGACGGGTGGATCACTTGAGGTCAGGAGTTCGAGACCAGCCTGGCCAACAGAGACAGGGTAAAACCCTGTCTCTACTACAAATACAAAAAATTAGCTGGGTGTGGTAGCAGGTGTTTGTAATTCCAGCTACTTGGGAGGCTGAGGCAGGAGAATCACTTGAACCTGAGAGGCAGAGGCTGCAATGAGCCGAGACTGTGCCACTGCACTCCAGGCTGGGCGACACAGCCAGACTCTGTCTCAAAAAAACAAATTAAAAAAAGAAACGAGATTAATTATTGAGATTTTAAGTGCTAAAAGAATAAAAGAACAATGAAGATAATGGTGATGGCTGCTCTAGATTGGAAGTAGAGGAAAGCCTTTGCGAGGAGTCAAGACCCAGTGAGGAGTAGTCACGCGATGGAGAACCACCCCACAACACGCATAAGCAGAGGACGTGAACGTAGCAGCTAGTGGCTTTGTTTCTTGTTAAGCCTAAATCAAAGCAGGGCACCGCGGCTCAGGCCTGTAATCCCAGCACTTTGGGAGGCCAAGGAAGGCGGATCACCTGAGGTCAGGAGTTTGAGGCCAGCCTGACCAACATGGAAAAACCCCGTCTCTACTAAAAATACAAAATTAGCCAGGCATAGTGGCGCATGCCTGTAATCCTAGCTACTCGGGAGGCTAACGCAGGAGAATCACTTGAACCCAGGAGGCAGACGTTGCAGTGAGTCAAGATTGTGCCATTGCACTCCAGCCTGGACAACAAAAGTGAAACTCCGCGTCAAAAAAAAAAAAAAAAAAAAAAAAGCCTAAATCAAGCCACTGAAGGTCGGTTTCTGAACACAAAACATAATTACGAGGCCAGCTGCGGTGTCTCACGCCTATAATCCCAGCACTTTGGGAGGTTGAGGTGGGTGGATCACTTGAGGCCAGGAGTTTGAGACCAGCCTGGCTAACATGGCAAAACCCTGTCTCCACAAAAAATACAAAAATTGGCCAAGTGTGGTGGTGCACACCTGTAATCCCAGCTACTTGGGAGGCTGAGGTGGCAGAATCGCTTGAATCCAGGAAGTGGAGGTTGCAGTGAGCCAAGATCGCGCAACTGTACTCCAACCTAGGTGACAGAGTGAGATTCTGTCTCAAAACAAAACAAAAAAACAAAATACATAATTATGAATAAATTGTCCTAATGTCCAATTTCTTTCTTTTTTGAGACAGGGTCTCACTCTGTCACCCCAGGCTGGTATGCAGTGGTAAAATCACAGCTCATTGTAGCCTCAATCTCCTGGGCTCAAGCCATCTTCCCACCCCAGCCTCCTGAGTAGCTGGAACTACAGGCACAAGCTACCACACCTGGCTAACTTTTTGTTTTTTTTTTAAGAGCCATGGTCTCCCTATGTTGCCTAAGCTGGTCTCGAACTCCATGCCTCAAACTATCCCCATCTTGGCTCCCCAAAGTGCCGAGATTACAGGCCTAAGTCACTATGCCCAGTCTAATTTCTTTTTTTTTTTTTTTTTTTTTGAGATGAAATCTCGCTCTGTTGCCCAGGCTGGAATGCAGTGGCGCGATCTTGACTCACTGCAACCTCTGCCTCCCGGGTTCAAGCAATTCTCCTGCCTCAGCCTCCTGAGTAGCTGGGACTACAGGTGTCTGCCACCACACTCAGCTATTTGTGTATTTTTAGTAGAGACGGGGTTTCACCATGTTGGCCAGGCTGGTCTTGATTCCACTTTCTCATGATCCACCTGCCTCAGCCTCCCAAAGTGTTGGGATTACAGGCGTGATCCACTGCACCTGGCCGCCCAGCCTAATTTCTTTCTTTTTCGCTGTCACCCAGGCTGGAGTGCAATGGCGCAATCTCGGCTCACAGCAACCTCCGCCTCCCAGGTTCAAACAGTCCTCCTGCCTCAGCCCCCGAGTAGCTGGGCCTCTACAGGCGTGCGCCACCGCATCTGGCTACTTTTTTTTGTATTTTTAGTAGAGACAGGGTTTCACCATGTCAGCCAGGCTGGTCTTGAACTCCTGACCTCAGGTGATCCACCTGCCTTGGCCTCTCAAAGTGCTGGGATTACAGGCATGAGCCACCGTGCCCAGACCCAGCCTAATTTCTAATAGATAACCTAACCTATTCCAAATGGAATTTCTTTCCTCTTAGGCTAATAACACTGACAGCTAGGAACATCAAGGCATAACACTAGGAATGTCCACAGAAGGCACATCACAAGCTACAGTGTATCTCCAAAATTAATCTTATCGTTTTCCTTGTTAACTGCTAACAGATTATTGGTATAAGCAAAGAAAGAAGTAAATTAGCATGGACTTGTTCACAGCAGCATTATTCATAGTATCCAAAAAGCAGAAATCCCCCAAATGTCCATCAGTTGTTGACAATTGGGTAAATGAAACATGGTACAACCACACAATGGAATGTTTTTCAGTCATAAAAAGAACTGAAGCTCTGATACAACATGGATATTGAAAACAGCAAAAGAAGCCAGACATAAAAGGCCACATATTGTACACGATTCCATTTCTATGAAATGTGTAGAATAGGCAAATGCGTAGATACAAAAAATAGATCAGCGGCTGCCAGCGGGTGGGGAAGGGAGGCATAGGAGTGACTATCAATGGGCATGAGGTTTCTTTTTGGGATGATGAAAATACTCTGAAATTATATAGTGGTAATGATTGCATAATTCTCTAAGTATAGTAAAAACCACTGAATTGTACACTTTAAAAGGGTGAATTCTGTTATGTAAATTATATCTCAATAGTTTTTTTTAATTGCATGAACTGATACACTAAGAGGATGCCTACACATCAACACTGTTTTCTGAGTTCCTAATGGCTACGAACTCTGGCAGCCAATCTCTTCCATTATGCTATCTCCAGAGGAACATTAGAATGCTTCTGTATTTGCTGAGCACTGAGGCAGGAGAGGAAGAGAGGAGCTGTATTTATTTATTTTTTTTTGTTGAGACGGAGTCTTGCTCTGTCGCCCAGGCTGGAGTGCTGTGGCTGGATCTCAGCTCACTGCAAGCTCCGCCTCCCAGGTTTACGCCATTCTCCTGCCTCAGCCTCCCAAGTAGCTGGGACTACAGGCGCCCGCCACCTCGCCTGGCTAGTTTTTTGTATTTTTTTAGTAGAGACAGGGTTTCACTGTGCTCGCCAGGATGGTCTCGATCTCCTGACCTCGTGATCCGCCCGTCACGGCCTCCCAAAGTGCTGGGATTACAGGCTTGAGCCACTGCGCCCGGCCTAGGAGCTGTAACACAGAGGAAGGAGGATGTGGAGGGAAGCCACTGGCATGGAGCACTTCGTATGAACAAGCGCTTCAGGCTACTGCTACCAATAAGTATAGGCCCTGCCTTTAAGAAATACGAAGCTCGGCCGGGCGCGGTGGCTCAAGCCTGTAATCCCAGCACTTTGGGAGGCCGAGACGGGTGGATCACGAGGTCAGGAGATCGAGACCATCCTGGTGAACATGGTGAAACCCCGTCTCTACTAAAAAATACAAAAAACTAGCCGGGTGAGGTGGCGGCGCCTGTAGTCCCAGCTACTCGGGAGGCTGAGGCAGGAGAATGGCGTGAACCCGGGAGGCGGAGCTTGCAGTGAGCTGAGATCCGGCCACTGCAACTCCAGCCCGGGAGACAGAGCGAGACTCCGTCTCAAAAAAAAAAAAAAGAAATACGAAGCTCAAAAGGCTTTCATAAATTATCATATCCTTGTTGCCACAGCAATACACCATCAAAACAGAAGGCAGATGCTAATATACCACTACTCAAACATCACTCAAAACCTGTCACTAGCACTCCAAAATTACACCATCGGCCTTTTAAAAGGGCTTTATTCAGTAATCATAAAAATACTTGCATATTTTACAAGTAAAAATGCAAAAAGTATGGCTGGGGGCAGTGGCTCACGCCTGTAATCTCATCACTTTAGGAAGCAGGGGTGGGCAGATCACTTGAGGTCAGGAGTTTGAGACCAGCCTGGCTAACATGGTGAAACCCTCTCTCTCCAAACAATACAAAAATTAGCTGGGCGTGGTGGCTGGCGCCTGTAGTACCACCTACTAGGAAGGCTGAGGCGGGAGAATCGTTTCAACCCAGGAGGTAGAGGTTGCAGTGAGCGTGAGCCAAAATCACACCACTGCACTACAGCCTGGGCGACAGAGCGAGACTCCGTCTCCAAAAACAAAACAAAACAAAACTCAAAAAGTAGAAAGAAATTTAATTTTCCTATTATCTCATAAACCAGAGTAATCAACATTTACATCATGGAGTACTTTCAACCAATTTTTGTGCAATTTATAAGCTGTCTTTGTTACCATAACATAAACCTAAGTGCCTTTGCACGTTAGATCTTGTAAGCATCATTTAAATGGTTGCATATTACTCCAACCTATGGATGTACGAATACTATGCCTTACTTATTCTCTTATTGTTGAACATTTCGATGTTTTTCTTTTTTTTTTTTTAAGCGGAGTCTTGCTCTGTCGCCCAAACTGAAATGCAGTGGTGCGATCTCAGCTCACTGCAACCTCTGCCTCCCGGGTTCAAGTGATTCTCCTGCCTCAGCCTCCTGAGTATCTGGGATTACAGGCACATGCCACCAAACCTGGCTAATGTTTATATTTTTAGTAGAGACGGGGTTTCACCATGTTGGCCAGGCTGGTGTTGAACTCCTAACCTCAAGGGATCCGCCCACCTTGATCTCCCAAAGTGGTGGGTTTACAGGCGTGAGCCACCACACCTGGCCCATTTAGATTGTTTCTAATGCTTACTATCATAAATAATATTTTTCAAGGCTCTTGATATGTTTTTCCCAATGTTTCCCAAAGGAACTGTTATATTTACTCTCTCACCAGTATGTTTTAAGGTAGATATCAGGCTCATTCCCCATAAACATCCCAAATTACGTATACTTAAATCATGTTTTCAGATTCTTCACCTCAAGGTTACTGTAGAAAAGACAGAACTCAAGAAGTAGCTGAAAGCCATATGCACATAAACAAGAAGTAATCTTATCACTTACTGGAAATGTGTGAAACCTAACGTGGGTAGACTGGCTCGTTCCTTAGCAAAGTCGGCAAGCCGAGAGATCACTCTGGCAAGCTACAAGAAAGATCATGTGATAGAAAGAGGTTGAATTCAGGTTGTGTTCATTACATAATTAGGAACAAAACTTTTAGATAATTTTGTATAAAATTAGACCTGTAACTCATGAAAGGCAGCAGCCATATCTTTCCATCTTTGTATCCTAAACTGCCTGGAAGAGTTCATAGCAACCAAAATTTGAAAACTGAGTTGACTACCTAAAATGTCATGAACTATTTTAAGACCATGGCAGAAAAACAGAACAAAATCATAATCCTGACCCACATATCCCAGCAACATGCCTTTGGTTGCACTCTCTTCATTTAAAAGGCTATGCTTGGGCCCCCACAAGCAAGAAAGGATGACAGCAGCGAAAATGAAGAACTGGCCGGGCGCGGTGGCTCATGCCTGTAATCGCAGCACTTTGGGAGGCCAAGACAGGCGGATCACGAGGTCAGGAGATTGAGACCATCCTGGCTAACATGGTGAAACCCCGTCTCTACTAAAAATACAAAAAAATTAGCCAGGTGTAGTGGTGGGCGCCTGTAGTCCCAGCTACTCGGGAGGCTGACGCAGGAGAATGGCGTGAACCCAGGAGGCGGAGCTTGCAGTGAGCTGAGATTGCACCACTGCACTCCAGCCTGGGTGACCGAGTGAGACTCCGTCTCAAAAAAAAAAAACAAAGGCTATGCTTTAAAAACCATTCACTTATAGTCACCTGGGTGCAGTGGCTCACACCTGTAATCCCAACACTTTGGAAGGCCAAGACGGGGGCATCCCTCGAGCCCAGGGTTTGAGACCAGCCTGGGCAACATGGCAAAAACCCATTTCTACAAAAAATTAACCAGGCGAGGTGGCATGCACCTGTACTCCCACCTACTTGGGAGACGGAGACAGAATTGTCTGAGCCTGGGAGGCGGAGGCTGCAATGAGCCGTGATCACGCCACTTGACAGAATGAGACTCTGTCTCAAGAAGAAGAAGAAAGGAGAGGGAGGAAGAGAAGAAGAAAGGAGGAGGAGGAGGAAGAGAAGAAAGGACAAGGAGAAGAAACAATTAGTTCTACAGATTAAACACAGGGATGTCGTTCACCTGAAAAAATGATGCTCTATGTAAAAATTTACACTGTGATTTAGTTGTAACTGGTGCCTATCTCCTACCATAGGGAATCTACGGTTGGTAGGAAACATCTCCCAACTCCTTACCTTTGGCAAAAGCAGGTCAAGTGCATTTCTAAGAATAATCAAGTCCTACGAAAGAAAACGCAATGATCTTATATTAAACAGCTTTGCTCAAACAATATTATTATGTAACACTTTTTGGCCAAAAAGGCTGGGTTGCTCAGCTACCAGCCTATATCACCATTACCAACCCACTAAGCATGCCAGAAAATACTAATACAAGTTGTTCTTTCCTGATTACTGTTTGAAAAGCACGTCAGCTTAACAGTACTACTGGGATCTATAAGGAACAAAACCTTTATACTTATAAAGCCCAGCATGGTGGCGCATGCCTGTACTCTCAGGACTTTGGGAGGCTGAAGCAGGTGGACCACTTGAGGCCAGGAGTTTAAGATCAGTCTGTGCAACAGAGCAAGACTGTCTCTCCAGTATTAAAAAATTTTTCAATTAAAAAAAAAATGACTGGACAATGTGTAAGTCAACAAGGTTTATGTTTTCCCAGAGGACTGCTTGAGTTTCTGAGAAGCTTCCATATGGTACATTCCATTACTTTCCTCCCCCGTTTCTTTTTTTCTTTTTTTTAAGTTGGGAGTCTTGCTCTGTCGCTCAGGCTGGAGCTCAGTGGTGCAATCTCAGCTCACTGCAAGTTCCGCCTCCCAGGTTCACGCCATTCTCCTGCCTCAACCTCCCGAGTAGCTGGGACTACAGGCACCCGCCACCACACCCGGCTAATTTTTGGTATTTTTAGTAGAGACGGGGTTTCACCGTTAGCCAGGATGGTCTCGATCACCTGACCTCGTGATCCGCCCACCTTGGCCTCCCAAAGTGCTGGGATTACAGGTGTGAGCCACCGCGCTCAGCCTTCCCGGTTTTTTCCTGCCTACAGTTGCTAACAAGGAAAGGAATGACGCAGAATATCAAGGTTTAGGAAACGTAAAGCTGCTTTTGAGGAAGGTTATCTCGAGATGTACATCTTTCAGGTAGCTCCAACACATGTCGATATGAAACAGTAATTATTGAGCCCATCCACACACTGGGTACTGTTTAAAGGATTTTCCAAGTAAGAAGACTGTTCTTCTCCCGTTACCTGACTCGCCAATTACACAAAGATGCCTTTAATTATGTTTAAGACTAAATGAAAGCATTTGGGGCAACTTAAAAATTACTGGCTTATTCCCAAATTGGACATTTATCTGGAATCTAACTTCAACCCCCATGGGTATACTCTGATTAAGAGCACAAGCGGCCGGGCGCGGTGGCTCAAGCCTGTAATCCCAGCACTTTGGGAGGCCGAGATGGGCGGATCACGAGGTCAGGAGATCGAGACCATCCTGGCTAACACGGTGAAACCCCGTCTCTACTAAGAAATACAAAAAATAGCCGGGCGAGGTGGCAGCGCCTGTAGTCCCAGCTACTCGGGAGGCTGAGGCCGGAGAATGGCGTGAACCCGGGAGGCGGAGCTTGCAGTGAGCTGAGATCCCGCCACTGCACTCCAGCCTGGGCGACAGGGCGAGACTCTGTCTCAAAAAAAAAAAAAAAAAAAAAAGAGCACAAGCTAGGTCAGGTACGGTGGCTCACGTCTGTAATCCCAGGATTTCGGGAGGCTGAGGCAGGACGACTGTTTGAACACAGGAGTTCAAGGCCATTCTGGGCAGCATGGTGAAACACTGTCTCTATAAATATTTTAAAAATTTGCCAGGCGTGGTGGCTCATGCCTGTAATCCCAGCACTTTGAGGGGGCTGAGGCAGGTAGATCGCCTGAGGTCAAGAGTTCGAGACAAGCCTGGCCAACATAGTGAAACCCTGTCTCTACTAAAAATAAAAAAAATTAGCTGGGCATGGTGGCAGGCACCTGTAATCCCAGCTACTAGGGAAGCTGAGGCAGGAGAATCGCTTGAACCTGGGAGACGGAGGTTGCAGTGAGCCAAGATCACGCCATCGCACTCCAGCCTGGGCTACAAGAGCAAAACTGTCTCAAAAAAAAAAAAAAAAAATTGTTTTAAATTAGCCCAGTGCAGTGGCACATGCCTGTGGTCCCAGTTACTCAGGAGCCTGAGGTGGGAGAATCGCTTGAGCCCAGAAGGTCAAGACTGCAGTGAGCCATGTTCGTGTCACTGCACTCCAGCCTAGGTGACAGAAGCGAGACCCTGTATCAAAGCATTTTTTTTTGAGACAGGGTCTTTGAAGGACTTCACAGTCCTTCAAAGGTCTTCAAAGGACTTCACAGTCCTTCAAAGGTCTTCAAAGGATTTTGTAAGTCCTTTGAAGGCCGGGCGCAGTGGCTCACGCCTGTAATCCCAGCACTTTGGAAGGCCAAGGTGGGCAGACGACCTGAGGCTAGGAGTTCAAGACCAGCCTGACGAACATGGTGAAACCCCTCTCTACTAAAAAGACAAAAATTAGCCAGGCACGGTGGCGGGTGCCTGTAATCCCAGCTACCGGGGAGGTCGAGACGCGAGAATTGCTTGAACCTGGGAGGCAGAGGTTGCAGTGAGCAAGATCGCACCACTGCACTCCTGCCTGGGTGACAGAGCAAGACTCTGTCTCAAAAAAAAAAAAAAAAAAAAAAGAATTCCTTTGAAAAATTACCTCAGCCATTAAAATGCTAAGGCTTTGGCTTACATCCAGCAAACCAATGCATAAGCAGGATCTGTAGGTCTTATTTTATAGAGGTCATTTGGTGCTTACAGTTTAGATTGGAAGGACAGTAAAAGCTGAAAAAATTCCTCAGCATTTTCAACCAAGATACCTTTAAAAATAAAGATTTGGCTGGCGTGGTGGCTCACACCTATAATCCCAGCACTTTGGGAGGCTGAGGCGGGCAGATCATGAGGTCAGGAGATCGAGATCATCCTGGCTAACAGGGTGAAACCCGCCGTCTCTACTAAAAAAATACAAAAAATTTGGCCAGGCGTGGTGGTGGGTGCCTATAGTCCCAGCTACTTGGGAGGCTGAGGCAGGAGGATGGCGTGAACCTGGGAGGTGGAGCCTGCAGTGAGCCGAGATCCCGCCACTGCACTCCAGCCTGGGCGACAGAGGGAGACTCTCTCAAAAAAA